>NC_051043.1:23005809-23085809 GCF_904848185.1 Acanthopagrus latus
ACCTCCTCACCTGTATGTGGTTAGTATTCTTGGATGGCTTGGGCGCCTTCTCCTGTTTTCATTCGGCCCTGTTTTGCCATGTTTGCGTTGGCGCGGCCCGTGAAAAGGGTGAATTCGGGCGAGGGGGCTAATTGATCCCCGGGCCGCGTTTTCTAATGCGAACACCTCTTTGTGAAAGAAATTCCCACTCCCGCCACAATTTTTTTCCGCCGACACAAGTGCAAACAAACAAACAATCAAAACAATGTCGCTTTCACTCTGTTCAGTCTACCGTTTTTTTGGCGAGACGTGCCAATAATAAGCTAGCTGCATTAGCCTGTTTTGAATTGACAGTAGAGAAAAAAAAAAATAGTAGCAGCCAATGCCCCCCCCTCCCCACCCCCCCGCTCTAATACTGGGTCGTGAGACTGAAAGGCAGCCATTGTTCTGCTCTCTCTGTCCACTCCACATAGTCGGGGCTGAAAGTAATGCATGCGCTTAAATGGAGGGAGAGGAGGAAAAAAAAAAAGGGAAGGCAAAGGAGAGGAGTAAGGGAGAATGGTGTGAATGGCGAGGGGGGGAAAGGGAGAGCACGCAGCTGAAGATGTAGTACAGAAAAAAAAGGGAGGAGAGGAGGAGTAGAACGCGAGCGCCAGACATGGGGGGGGGGTGGGAGGGCATGAAGCAGCCAGGGGTGACACAGTGTGTGGAGAGGAAGAGGTGGCAGCTCCCCTCATTTCCAACTAGCCTTATCCATCCTCTCTCTCTCATCTGTCTCTCTCTCTGTCTCTCTCCCTCTCATCTGCCTCCCTCCATGCCATCCAGCTCACCCTCCCCTCCCCTCCCCTCCCCTCCCCTCCTTGTTTGTCCTTGCCAGGGTTTAAAGATGCATGTGGCTGGCTGGCCCCCCGTCTGCCTCCCGTGGTGGGTTGGTTGGTTGGTGGTGGTTCTCCAGGGGATGGACTCCGGGTCCTCACCCCGTGGAGGTGTCGTCTTTGCGGTCCGGGTTTAGTGACACGGGGGCTATTTTTCTACAAGGAGAGGATTAAGCCTGCTCAGGTTTTTAGACCCCCGCTTTGTTTCCTCTGACACCGAAGACTCCCACACACAGGACTGTGTTTACTTGGGGGTTGGCGCTGCGCTACTAAGTTGCATATTGCTCTTAACCACTGTGACACACTGCACACTGTGCCCTTGAAAGTGCATTTTCCACCGAAACGCATGCATCACAGTCGGGAACGCCGGGGTGTGTGTAATGTAGCGGCTTAATGGAGGGTTTCATTCCAAAATGCTATATATCTGCTGCGGAGACAAATTGGTGCAACAAGAATGAGCTGTTTTTGTCCTCAGAAGTAGATTTACTTTGCAGGTGAAGGTCACGAGATGATGCGCTCGTGTCATTGTGACAAAACGGAAAAACTAAACACAATTTTACAATCTTTCATACTGTATGTTAAAAAAAAGCCTCATCCAAATTCAAAATTAGTGTATCTGAACTTCATCGAACGCTACTTTGGCATGAGAGGATCTTCTTTTTTTCCAGATCTACTCTCCTGGCTCCCGGCCTTTTATGAGGCAACAGATGCCTGTCTGATCTCAGTGCAGAGAACAGTCTGGAATCAAACAGATATTAAATCATGTTTAAAAATGTATAACACAGAAGTGAATCTGACAGCTACAGTTGAATCTGGGTTTGATGTTAGAACCGGCGAGTGTTTTGGTTTTTTTTGGGTATCCATGTCTGTTTGCTGGCAACCCGTGCCCGTAGTAACTTGTGAATGTGTGTGCACGCGGTTATCCTGAGCCGACCTCGGCATGGAGGCCCGCTTTAATGAAGCAGCACAAACACACACCCTTTACTATAGCAGAGCACAGCACTATTCTTGACCCAATTCTCTGAGCCTGCTCCTCCGAGAGCCGCTTGATACTTTTCCCATTTTGTGAAAGTTGCATTGTGCGTCGGTGTGCGTGTGCACGTCAGCCTTTGTTTATGTGTGGTTGCTGGTATTCCTGTGTGAAACTGTACTGTGTGTATGTGTGTGTGTGTGTGTGTTTTTCTTTTTTTTCTATCTCCATGCCCCGAAAGGAAAAACGATTGATCCCGGGAATGTGTGATAAATCCCATCTTCACCCCCTTCCTCTCATCTGAGCCCAGAACTGACTGGTCTGGCTTACTCCAAACATTATCCCACATAACCAAATGTGACACCCTAAAGAACGTAGACTGACAAAGTCACACACACACACACACACACACACACACACACACACACACACCACTCTGGTCTGGAAAGGCAGTTCATTATTTCTTGAGTGAGGTTCAAGTTGCAGGAGATGTGGTATTTATCCTGCTTGTTTATTTTCTTCCTCTAAATCAGCGAGCAGCGAGCCTTAGAGTGCAGCAGCCTTTGAACCGCGGCCTATCCCATGACTGCAGCCCGGGGTATTAACCCAGAGCCACTGAGAGGCTTAAAAAGCCATCAGCTCATTGTCCGGAGACACAAAAACCCCCTCCCTCTAAAATCCCCCCACCCTCATCCCTCTCTCCTCTTTTCCTCCTTCCCTCCTTTCCTAAGAAAGCCTTGAGCTGGCCTCTGCTGGCATTCGTATTAATCAGTTTTAAGGGTCTAATGAGATAAGTGAGACTTAAGGGGAGTCCCCAAAGTGGCCTAAGCCCTTCGGATAAACAGAGGTGATGAGCGCTGCCTATGGTTACATCCTAAGGAGTGTGTTTTTGTCATGCATACAAAAGTTTTTTTGTTTTTTTTTAAGTCCTTAATCTCACTGTTGATCTTTGAAAGCCAAAACATCACCTTGAGACAGTCATCGCCTCGCCTCGTAAATTGGCGATGCGATGACGGTTTTCCCGACTGTGGTCTGGTTCCGGGCTTGTACAACATCTGTGGTTTGGACCAAACATCGGGTCTTTTCCGACACAACTCCCTCCTTTTTTTCTAATCCCCCCCCCCCCCCCACCCAGTTCATGCCCTCTGTTCCCCATCCCGCCAAGTATCCCTGGAATATAGGCCAGTCGGCTTCCTCCCGCTCTTTGGTTTTCGTGCCATATTGTCCTCTCCTCCCCTCCCTTCCTCTCCTCCTGCATTTGAGGATGATCAAATCTGTAACTGGACCGTCCTTGTACCTGGCTCAAGGGGTCCTGCTGAGGTGACCCAGCATGCCCACCGTCAGCATTAGGCTCAGTGTTGTGGCTGCAGCGCATGACTGACAGGCGCTACACTCTCGCTTTCCTCCTGATCTTCTTTCTGTTTCTCTTGCCTTTTAATGTTTTTTTTAAAAACATGCACCACCCCTAACTCCCTCCCCACTTCAGCTCAACTCCAACACAGAGAGACAGAGCTACAGCGTGCGTGTATGTGTGTCAGGAAACATGGCGGCCAAACCAAAAAAAAAAAAACAAAAAACGTAGCACGCTGCAAAGAGGTTTAAAAATGGCAGCACTGCTCGAAGCAGCGTTTGATTTGAAACTTTGACACTCAGAAATTGCATCAATTAGGCAACTGTGATTAAAGCTACTCGGCAGGGATAACTGGATAGGCAGGCGAATAATCTATAATCTGTAATAATCTGCCCATAATTCACCAGACTGGGATTAGTTACAGCAGGAACAACAAAAACAGGCGTCTAAGAATAACACCTTGTTTGTTTACTCTTGAAAAGTTAATGTGTTTGATTTTTTTTTTTTTTTTTTTTAATTTATTATCGCAAATTCCACAAAAATGCAATTTTCCGGCACATTTGGGCTCTTGTGTAACAGAGGGGCTGCTTGAACCGTACAGTAGAAACTACTGGAGTAGCTGTGAGGCGGGACAAGTCGTCAGGGAGTTCAGTTTCACCTGCTGTTCCGTTCCTCGGAGCCGCTGGACTCCACGACCGGAGACATTCCAGCCGGGATTAGTGCGTTCGAAGCAAACGGAAGCACAAATAACAGGGAGGGAAGGGGCTTTTTTTTTTTTTTTTTTTTTTCCAGGAGCGACACAGTGTTTGGCCTGGCTGCTTTTAGGTGAATGAGCCTTTGACATTTTTAAGACACTTTGTGGAAAATTCATGTTCATAATGAGCATTTTGACATTGAAGACACAATTTAAAAATAGTTATTGTTAATAGTTAAGATTAAAAAGAAACTTTAATAGCATCTATTTAAAATAAACTACATTACAATGTAATAGTAAACAAAAAAAAAACATCAAATTGATGAACAAGAAGTAGCAGCTGCTGTTGAATAAAATTCCTCAATTTAAAAAAAAAAAATTGCTAATTGCTAATTGCTAAGTCTTAATTTAAAACACAGTATTTTTTTTATATAAAGTGATTGACAAGATAACATCTTACAATGAAAATGCAACCCAATACAAAAGCCCTGAAATGAATTTTAATTAATTTTTAACTTTTCTGAATTTTACCAGTAATATCTATTTATTTGACAAAATCTGAAAAATGTATATATATATATATATATATATATATATATATATACACACACACACACATATGTATCATTTCTGATTTGTTTTTCAATAGATAGTTATTTAAGGTACAGTATGCAGTTTAGTTATTAACACGTTTTAATAATAATAATAATAATGAAGTAATAATGCAAACTCAAAAATGTAGACCTTTTTCCATTACTGATTAAACAAACTGTTTCAAACATATAAACAATAAGGTCCCTAGAACACTATTTGAATCTAGAAAGGTGGCAGGGTCCGCAGAAGAACAGTATAAAATTGTGTTGCTTTTTCAGTTTATTCAATCATGAAAACCAAGATCTTTTTTATTTAGTCTGTTTAGGCATAAAAAATCCATCAATAAAGATTTTTCTCTTCTGATTCAAATCTCTTCCAGCAAAACGACGTAGTGCACCTTTAACACATATTTTCCCTCAGTCGTATTTAATGGATTTAAAACTTTGAAACTTGCCTTTTTCTCATTGTGTTTATGGAAAAGGCGCACAGATTGCAGATAGTTCAGTGGCATTACTTTTTATGAGGAACCGAGTCGACGCAGATTATTAGCCTGTGGGAGAAGAGATGCATCACATTCCTCGTATTGGATTAGAGTGCGTGCTTAGCTTTGGGTGGAGTGATGAAATATTCATTACTGTTTGTGATCTCTAAGAAGAGTAGCACGTGCAAACCTTCGCACGCAATTCATGAAAAATGAAATCAAGGTAGACATGTTGCGAACATGAAGGTGGTTGGAGGTTGTCTGCTCGTCTGGTTCGTGTGACCTTAACCACGAACATCTGTGATGGTGCGAGTTTGTTTTCTTTGTCTGCTCTTTTAGAAAGTATTTTTTTTAGTTTATCACTTATTTGTGCTTTTCGGAAGTCGCTGATGAATTACATCATTACCTAGATAACTTTGTTTAATGATCGGCCCTGGATTCACAGATTTCTTGTTAACAGACTGACAGGTGTCAGCAGCTGCGTCTGCGACAGTGTCAGACATGTCGATCACTGAGTGACATCAGGTTTGCAGTTGCTTTAATAATGCAGCAGAGCCACACTTTTTATGTCCTCCCCGGCTCTCCATCCTCCCCCCTGAAGAGCGCTGTCCTTACATTAGGGCCAGGTCAGACTGCGTCTGCCGTCGTACATTAGCAGCAAAGCCATCCTGCCTGTATCACTGGTAAGAGGAACATGGCACGAAGATGGCTGAATTATTCACACTCATAATCGGCCTTTATGTCCTGCTGCCAAGCCTGGCCCCACTGTTATTCTAGTGCATAATTGATAGTGCTCAGAAGTGGAAAAGTTAGAATAGCAGAAGTAATGCGAAGCGAAAGTGTAGTCAGGCAGCACAAGGAGGGAAGAGGGGGATTGTGGGGTAGTGGGGGGGACAGAGGGACGGAGGTGGGCCCCTATAGGAGTTTTTACACTGAGCTTGTGTTAGCCTTTACGGGGCTTAGGCCCAGCTAGCGTGAGGATCGCGTGTGTAGGCCAGCCAGACTGGTCTGAGAGGGGGAGAAGAGAGAGGGGATAAGAGGGGGATGAAAGGAGGTGGGAGGGAGAGGAGATGGGGATCCAGAGTAACAAGGCCTGACGCTGAGCTGGCCCAGAATGTGGTCTGTTTTCTCCCCCAAAGTTACTCCGGGGCTCCTCTGTGGGCAAATACTTTTTTTTTTTTTTTTAATCAAATTGAACTTGATTCCGGAGTGAATATTTTATTTTTGTCCTTTTTGAATAATTGGGGTGGAGAAATCACAACTGTTCTGTTGTCTGCAAACGGTGATTTGTAGATTTCATTCACTACCTGCTTGCTCAGGCAGGTAAGAGAGGCATTGACATCACATTACAACCATGTGATACAATGATCAATAAACGGCAACCTCCAGAGAAGATCCCTGATTGGCTCCGTTCCAATAGTAAAGAGAGGCCGTCTATTGAGGGATTGAGTGAGACGATAAGAACACTCCACCCTTTGGAGATAAACATGCTGTCTTGTTCCACGTTGTTATTTTCATTAACCCTTCGCTGCACATCCTCCATCTTTACTTAATCAGTTTATTCCCAGCGCTCGATATTTTATATGGTTGGACATTTCTGTCTGAAAAAGATTTTCATCTCCCCTCCAGTCCTCTCCGTGAGCTCCTTCAATTGAATGGAACAGCCTTCCGTGGAAGTTTGAATGTCTCAGGTGAAGGTGTTAACACAGCCCCCAGGTGTAGTCTATTTAACACCTCTCTGACCCTTAACAAAGCCTCACTAACTACTGCCTAGCTCTGCCTTTTGTGTTCCATAACAAAGCCCCTTAGCTTCTAATAACACCGCAGCGCTGCCAGTGTCAAGAGAAACCTGAGATAAGGTCCACATCAGAGGGTTGGTGGGAACTGTTTAATCCGCTTCTCGAAACCAAACCAACACACAACAGGCACAGATCATGTTTGGCAAAGTGGCCCCGCTTTGATGGAGGGATCGGATGGTGTGAGTCGGAGGAGTGGGGACGACGGAAAAATAGAAAAGGCGGCTGAATGCCGGTAGTCTTTTCTGCAGAGCTGTGAAAGAGAACATCTGGAGAATAATGCAGGGAGTTGTACACAGTGTGCGCCAATGCTCTCTCACACACACACACACAGTATCACAGCAGTATTACATGCTGTTCTTTCTATGGTCGGTTTCCTGATTTGTCTTATTACTTCAGCTTTTCGCCCTCTAATCGCAACAAGAGTAAACGATTTGCTCGATTATATCAGGTTATTACATGTATGGCAGATACACTGACTGAGTAAAAGCATGGTGGGAAAACCACATACCAACTCTGAAAATACTCCAGTAAAAGTTTAAGTTGCATTGAAGTGGAAGTATGTAATTCAGCAAAACTGATTTAAAGTATCACAAGTAAATGTACACATCGTTAAGTACAAGTATTAGATCCAGTGTACCAAAGTACCAAAAGTGCAATTTAAAGTAGATACATATTTATGTGTGTATATAAGGTTTACTGTGGGTTGACTGATTATTGGCCCAACTGATCATAAGTGCTTTTTTAATTATTTTTTATTTGACCTTTTATGAAATAAATACATTTCAAACTTCACTCTTTTGACTCTAATGCAGCTTGCAATCTGCAAAGTAACTAGTAACTAAATTACTCAATATACGTAGAGAGTCAAAATGACAATATTTACTTGAGTAGATGTATCTGACTACATTCCATCCCTGGTTTTGTCTGATATTATTAGATTAACATTACTGCAGCATTAATGTGAATGTTGCATTTTACTGCAGTAGAAGTTTAAACTTAGACTAATGAAACTACTACCACTACAGTATTCTATAATATTATCTGTAATAACAGCGTCTCTATCCCACGAGGACCATTTTATCTCAGAGAAAAAGCAGCCTTGTATTCAGTTTTGTGACAAGCTGCATTTTCAGGCGGGTTTGTAAATAGCTGATTTATCTAATCTCAACACATCAGGGAACACTGAGTCCTGCAGTGTATCAGAAGGAATCTTATTCAAAATCAGCATGTTTGGATGGTTTTCACTAGACAGAAAGGTACGGAAGATTTTAATCTGAAAAACTAGTAACAATAGTAAAAATTGCCATATCTTCTGAGATGTAGATGTAGGAAACTGTGCAAAATGGAAATACTCAGGCAAATTACCAGTAAGTAAAATCTGACTTGAGCACAGTACTCAAGTAAAAGTACTTTGCCACATTCCTCCACAGCATATAAATCACAGAACTAGCGGCCGATTATTTGTCGCTTGAATTGAAATTCTTCTTTCGTTCTTCTTGTCTATTTCCTAAAACAAGCCGCTCATACACTTCGGCTGCCGTGCCAAACACATCGTTATCACTTAAACGAAAGCTTTAGATCCAGGCCGTATATTTCTTTTTGTCAACATCACTTTTGCAATATATTAGAAAGTATCTCTCACCAGAGTCGCTACAATGTGACCATAAAGCCGTCGGGTGGAAACATTAGCAGCGATATGTCTCAGAAACTCATAAAGACAATTTACGAGTGCACTTAAGGCCCATACACCTACTGGAGCCATTCTATAAAGATGCAGACAGAGATTGCACCAAACTCCCCCCACAATTACCCACATTTAAAAGTAATAAATGTGGATCGATAAGTGATAGAGGGCCTGTTAATTCTGGTCTCACCCAGTTATTTCCAATCCCAGTCTCTTTCTTTTTCCAAACTAAAATAGCAGCATTTACAAGCTCGCCATTGATTTGTTTTATTGTTCACTTCCTACAGGAACGCCGCACCGAGCTGTCTTTTGCAGCACTCCTCTGGAATGACTGTTTTTATCTTTTCGAGTGTTTAAATTCTTTAGAGACTCACCTTTATCTTATTAACAGAGAAACTGCGAGGAACAGAATGCCTGTTTTTTGTTTTTTTTTGTCTTGCAATTATTCTTTTTATACGCAAATAATTTGTTTTTTTTAAAAGATATCCCAAATGAGAAAAAAGTATTTTAATTAAAGGAAACTTTAATAATCAACACTACGATATGAAGTAAACAACGCTGCCGCTCTGGTGTGCGGAGACAATACCAGCAAAGCCCTCCTGTGGATTTCTCTCTCGGTCATCCCCGCAGTAGCACGTACTGAATTGGCCGGTCTGCCTCGTTGAGCTCGTATGCTTATTTATTTACTGCTTGGCTCAGCGTGCCAGCACTGGAATGCTATTGGCACTAGCAGGTATGGATTAGACCCCTCTCTGTCTCACTGTGAAGTTAATTGAGGGAATCCTCCTCCCACAGCGGACCGGGACACGTCTCGGATCTATGTGCAGACTCAGCGCATAAAGCACCACAGTTTCACTTTTAATTCGAGTTGATGATTTCTGACTCGGGATCCGATGGGGACCCGCATTCCTATTAATCGTTTGCCTCGTGACCTTTAACATGCGCCTGACACAAGCCCTCGTCGCGGCGCTCCCAGTCCCCCGGTTAATGTCATTAATATGATATAATGGCTTATTAGGGTGTCACTAATTAGATTGTACAGCAGTTAGATGCATTATCATTGTATTCCACCATTAACTGCCTCGCTAATGGTCCCCCGTTTCTGCATATTCACATGTAACTGTGCAGTCACTCTACACAGATTTGTGTTTTTTATGGACAGCAGCGACGCCACAGAAATACATATGTCTCTCTGCAACACTGTCGCGAGTGAAACTTCGTCATTTTCCAGCCCTAATTATTGCACTATTAAGGAAAAGAAGGCTCATCAGGAAATGCCATTGCTAATACCCATGGATTGGCATTTTGTTTAAATGCCCACATGGCTGACAGAGGAATGAGCGACTGCCTCTTTTGATACATTCGTCTGAGCATGTGTTATTTTTATGTGCAGCTTTTTTTGACGCAAACGGCCAATTAATTAAATGTCACGCGGCAACGTGCCGATCGGCCATATGTTTATTTTACTCGCACAGGATACAGCGTTCGAGGGAAGGGATTCATGATTGATGTGTTATTATTCGACTGCCACGGCTTATCATATGGATTAATGTGTAAACACTTCCATCGTTAGGGTTTGAGTTGTCGAAGTCTCAGTGGCAATTTCCATTTGTTCCGTCGTGGCCCTTGAAACCCCCATAGAGAAACCATTAGCTTTGTACGTGCTGATCACCCTGTGGAATTGTATGTTAGTGTGTCCGTTGTTGCTGATGTTTTACTTCCAGTTTAATTCCTCTTCTCCGGGCTTTGTTTTCTCTGTGTCTCTGCTGGTCTTTTAATTGTGAATTTTTCCAGTGTTTTACAGCCCAGTAATGATTTTATAGCAGGCTGTTTTATACCAGTGTCCAAACCTGCAGCCCGGGGAAGATTTAGTGTGTTGCCGCTGTTGGGTAGTGAGCTCTAATTGGAAGGTCAGGGGGACGTGTTGCAGAGTAGCAGGAGATCACCCGCATACCGCAGATTTAAAGGTTATCCAAACCCACCCGCGGACATAAAGATGTAATTTTCCCGTTATTATATTAGCCATCTGGATGGAGGATATTGCGTGTCAAAGTGATTTAAAAATTTAATTTTAAAGAATCGGGCTCGAAAAGCATCATAAAAATTACACCATATAGAATATTTGTCCTGTCAGTCCCACAACATGCTAATACGCTCGTTTCATCTCACACTTTGTTTGAATTAAGATCCCACTGTGTTTTCATGCACGAAGGGTATTTTAGTTTAATACGGAATCGTGCTATGTTGAAAAAAAAAAAAAGAAGTGAAATAGTCCTCTTGCCTCTTGCTTCGACACCAGGAAGAATTTTATTTTTTTTTTCCCATCCAGTCATGGCGTCTCTCTCAAGAACAGCTGCCACCGGTCCTGCGTGGCATGCCAGAAGTTAACCACACTGTAGGCTCGGCTGAGACGTCTGTGTGCTCTGTGTGTCTGAGGGGCTCCGTTTCTGCATTTCGTGCCACATTTCGTGTCTATCGCCAGCCCTTCTCTCACGCTTGCCTGGTCCCGTGTCGTTGATGGGGTTTGGGTGGAGGGTGGATGGTGGAGCGAGGCGGAGGAGGAGGGTGGCGGCCGGTAGATAAGTGGTCGATGTCTGGCTTACGCTGTCGATGTAGGCTGGGATAGGGTGGGTCACGTGTTGGGCCCACAAAAATAAAAAAAAAAAAAGGGAAAAAAAAGGATCTCTCTGGGTGATTCTTGGCACGCAATGTTATTAAGTCAGGCACACACGCAGACTCTACTGTACATCCACACACACACACACAAACACACACACATAGAAAACGAGTATTCTTCTGGCTTCCAGCCTGATTTAGCCTGGCCGTGTGTGAGCTGTATAATGCATTTTGTGCACCTGCCTGTGTCCATGTGCCGCTGTGTGTTTTCTACCTGTGCCTGTGCGTTCGAGTGTGTCTCAGTGCCTCTCCCACCCACCCTTCGCTAGCAATATGGTTATTGACAACAGAGGGAAAAGGTGAAGGTTCTGCAGACAAAGAGGCTGAATGTGCTGACCGGAGCATCCAGCGACAAAAAAAAAAGGGCGAGGAGTGTGGGCTGAGGCGAGTGTGCAGAGAGAAAGGGGATCTACCATAAACGGCCTGGCTCAAATGAACCGGCTTGGCTTGCTGACCGACACTCCTCTATTTTATTTCTTCTCCTCCTCCCCTCTCCTTGCACTGTTTCTTTTTTCTCTCCTCTTTTTTTTCCAAGGGATGTCTGCTATTAAAGCAGGGAGAATTGATTTTCTCATCCTCCCCCTGCCACCCCTTCTCTTATTTAATACCCCTCTGCCATCGCCTACCCCTTGTAGCCCAAATCAATACAGGATCTGCATGTACACCGGGATAAAATACAAGCGCACAGTAGAACAGTGTCACAGCAGGGGGGGGGGGGCTATTCTTTAGCTGGCGTCCCGTTTGTTCTTTGTCCTTTTACCTGTTTCCTCTCGGTCATTGACTCGGCTCGTCCCTGTGTCTTCCCTCAACCTCGTCTTCCAGTCCGTCCACTCTCTTCTCCCACCATCTTTCCTCTCCACCTCACCTCTCACTGAGGCTAAGATGTAATGCATGAAAGGTGAAACAATTTAAGAGGTAGGGAATGCATTCACAGTGACCTTTTGCCTCCTCCTCCTCCTCCTCCTCCTCCTCGGGATGGCTTGAAATGAGAGTTTGAATGCATGCATGTGTGGGCGTGTGTGTGAACCTGTCTGTGTGCGTGTGTGTGTGCGTGTCTGTGTGTATAGGTAATGAGGGTCAGATCAGGTCAGAGAAAGCAAACATGCATCTTACACTACACCATTACATTTCCGTAGTCTGTGTGGATATTGTACGTGGGTGTATGTGTATTTCAGTCAACTGGTTTATCGACTGCTGCACTGAAGCCAGGCGTTTGGCATCATGGCCATTGATATTTTAGTCTTTTGGACCCATATTTGGGGCAAGAGGGTGGAGCCGTGAATCACATCCTGATTGGAGCTGACTGAGAAATGGGAGCAAACGCTGTGTGAATTTGGAAAAAGTGTTATAATAATAATCATTGTTTTTTACATCATTTTGTATTTATATTAGTTTATTTGATTGCAATTGAGACCGTAAACTAATTAGGAAACTGTTTACTTACTAAATCAAGTGAAAAATAGGGTCATTTTCTCATAAGCTTACATGCAATCAGATTTCTTTTTGCAACCAGCGCAGTAGTCCCCTGCTGGCCATTAGTTTTAAAGCACTTCCTGTGCGCTCGCTTTCCTTTTCAGACCCGTCAGCTCCGTCCATACAGCCGATGGCCTGCGCTTGTAGGTTACACTATATATGCAGAGCCGACTCCATCTGCAGTCCTCTCCGCTTTCACCTTCTCTTTGTCCCCAGCCGGGCGCCGTCCCGAGAGAAAACATGAACAGGCGAGCACATGTAAGCCAGTGCGCACACACACACAATCACATCGAGCAGCGAGAAGGACTGACATGCAGTCGGAAGCACACTGACACCACTTCTCCATCCCCGTCTCCCTCTACTTGACTGCTCGGCTATATTCAGCGATTTTTTTTTTGTAGAGCAGCATCGAGAGCTGTCAGGGCCCAGTGTGGAGCTCCCGTGCTGGGTTTGCTGTTTCCTCGAGCTCCCCTTCTTTGATGACAAATGACCTGTGTCTCTAGATCAGACACCAGGAGCTGCCGTGGGGGCGGGGTGAGGGAGGGTTTAATAGTGTAAAGTGCTCGGTTATATGGACTGAATTTAAAAAAGGCGCCGGTGGAAGGCAGTAAAGAAAAAAAAAGAAAGACAGAATGACCCATATCTCTGAGGAATGGGACCCTTTGAAGCGACGGGGACCTTGTTCACCTTTTCTGTTCCGAGCCACCTTCACTTTGTATTACCGCGTGCGATGTGTGCATCTACTTTTCCCATGAATTATTTTGTTATAACATCAGCTTATTTCCAGAGCAACGACACGTGATTGGATACACCCGTGTGCAGGACACACAATTAAATACACACACCTCAACTCATCACAGCCGGCTGCTGAGGGGAACGGTCCCCCTCGCTCCATTGTGCTATTGCAATTTCTGCAGAGTCCCTTTGGATATTCATGACAAAAAATACAATAGGTCCCCGTCAGACATTTGGCTCAGGGAAAAATAACTTCAAAATTGACTGGGTGGTGTCGCTGAGTAATTTAGGCCTATTAGAATAGCTGCTGATTGGAGACGCTATTATTTCTGTGTATTACCGCCTAAATGGCCTCTGATTCAACCGCTTGTCACAGGACGGGGCGGCCCAAGGGGGGCCGGTGTGACTAACAGTTCCTCTTTGTTCACGCCGAGGTTTTCATCAGGCCTTCAAGACCTCCATTTTTTAAACAGAAAATGCCTAATTCATCCCATATGCCGCTCCTGGTCGCTTCTCTCACTTTCTCCACCTTTTTTTTTTCTCCTTCCCTTCATTCATTTTCACACTCCGGGCACACACACACATACACACATCGCAGATTATGGCCCGGCGCACACAGCCACAGCCCGAGTATGCGTATGTACAAACACAGACAAAAAAAATAGTCACGCGCTTACACCTTTCACCCCTCGGCTCCCGCTTGGCTGTACCTTCCCCAGTAAGTCAGTCAAGTCAATGCGGGATCTTGCTGATTCAGACAGCCGTCACAGCAGCATCAGCACTGTGTGTGTGTGTGTGTGTGTGTGTGTGGGGGGGGGGGGGGGGGCAGCGTCTACACCACACAGACACCACGCAAAGCCACACAGACATTATGCTGTGGGGGGGATGCGTGCATATGTGTCTGAGCATGCAATCAAAACAAGTGAAATGTATTTGCTGTTATTTCACGAGGGCAGACATGGTGGCCTCGTGGTTCGAGAGACGGTGCCACAGAGGAGAAGTCACGTGTTTGACAGCCGGTGTTTAGCGCTGAGTGCTCTTCACGTTGCACCCTCACCTGCTCATTCATCGTAATCTGCCCCCGGATAAAAAAAAAAAAGTAACTGCGAAAAAAATACCTCATTTTGTGATAGATTGGATGTGACAGCTGTTTGATGACAAAATGTTTTTAGTGATCTGATACCGAGGAAAATTCACCTGAAATTAACTTAGCGGGAAAGTGAATTAACCCTCAAACTTTAAGGGTCAGTTCACCCAAATTACTAGAAAAAGACACATTTTCTCACAAAGTATGAGAGCAGAGTTTTTTTTATTTGAGTTGTTTTGTGGTATCCCTTTCCTGAGATTTCTGCCCTCTCCCTGAACATTTGGATAAATCATTCAACGCTTCTCATAGTTACATAGTAGATCCGATGTAGAATTGCTGACATTGTGTTTTGTGGGTTATCCAGAGTAAGTGGGGCATGCGCTGTGGAAAGACATGTTACCGCTGAACTTCTTTATATAATTTTTTTTCCAACCCTATGAGCGTCAAATAGAGATGCAATTCACCTCCAGTGTACTGAACGAGAAAACTTGTTTTTTTTTCTTGTATTTTGGGTGTACTAGCCCTTTATTTGGCATGTTTAAACGATCATACTGCACTGATTTGATTTCACACATTTAATTGCGTTTTGGGGAGTACTACCTCAAATAACCTGGTGCCTACATTACCCACAATGCAACTTAGCCACGGAGTGCTATCACTGAAGGTAATTTATACATGCAGTAGTATTCCCCATGACCTTTAAACACTTAAATGTGCAAAAATCTGTTTTTATTTGCCATGTTTGAGTGCATGAGTCGTGTGTGTGTGTGTGTGTGTGTGTGTTGTATTTTTGTGAGTCCGTTGGTGGTTGATGACTGTGTGAGCACCACTTGGGGTCCTTAGCTCCCGCTGTGTCCTGAGGAGGGGTGCTACCCTCCTTAGATTAGACACCATCTGTTGGCTGGCACTTGACGAACACATCGCCTTCTTGTGCACACACACACACACACACACACACACACACACACACACACACACTGACAACCCTATACACATCTTACACATCTGTTGCACTCCTCACCTTTTCTACATTATTTACTCTTTTCTTTCTCCAAAACCAATCCCACCTTCACCTTTTCACTTTTTTTCGTTTCATCTTCCCTGACATTTACTTTAAGTCTTTTTTCACCCCGATCTTGTTTGCCCGTCCTCCTTTTTCTTCCCTCCTCCCTCGCTTCCTCGTGCCTTCCCTCTCCCCGTTCTGTCCTCGCCTTTCGGTTTCCTTCCTCCCCTCTTTCCCTCCCTCCTGTCTGGTGGGAGTGTTTGGGTGTGAAAGACTGTCATTAAAGAGATGCCCCCCTCTCCTGCTGGGAGTAATCATCTATGAAAGAGAACACATTAATGTTACCGCAGCTAACACTGTTTGCTCTGTGCACGTGTGTGTGTGTGTATGTGTGTGTGTGTGTGTGTGTGTGTGTGTGTGTGTGTGTCGCCGTCTGAGTGGCCAATGATGCCAACATGGCCCACTTTGTCTCACTCAGCACTCCCTCCTCACACACTCACCAAATCCTCCCTCAAGGTCACTTCAACCAGACTGTGTGTGTGTGTGTGTGTGTGTGTGTGTGTGTGTGTAGATTTCAGTCTGTTGCTGATCCCGTGACTCGTGCTTTCTTGTACCTTTATGAAAAGGGCTCCTTCTCTGCCGAAACCACAGTCATATTTTTCAAAAACAATTTTGAAATTGGCATATAATCTGCAGACCAATTTTGCACAAAATTGATGCCGAACTGAAATAAAGGTGTGCATACTTGTGTGTGAAGGAGTGTGCTTGTGTCAGTGGTGTGTGTGTGTGTGTGTGTGATGGTGCCCAAGCTCTATTTTTGTGTCAGCCTTGTTTGTGTGTGTGTTTATAGGTATGTGTGTGGCCCCTGTGTTTCATCCTTCCTCCTGGGGTTCGATGCTCTCTTGCTGTTCTGAAGGTCAGAGATGACACCGTGGGAGAGGGGTCAGTCATCACTGCCACCCCTCCATCTCTTCCTCCCTCCATCGCTCCATCTCTCCATCTTTCCTTTCATGTATTCTCATCTCTCTCTCTCTCTCCCTCTCTTCTGCGGCTCTTGGTATGTGGACTTTATTAAATTTTCCTCCGGGTGGGTGACGGAGAAGACAGGAGGGGATCACGGGAGTCATCCCCTCTTTGCCGCTTTCATCTGTATCTCCTCTTTCATTCCCGCACGGGGGACTCTGGTCGTAGGGTCCATGCGGTGAAAAGGTAGCCCGGCTACCTCTGCCCTCTCTGGGCACTGTGCTTCGCAACAGCTCCCTGATTCCATCTGGAGGTCAGGGAGTGGAAAAGAGATAAAAAAAGATCCCTCTCTTTCTCTTTCACATATTACACACCAGACCGTGCTGCACTCTCTGTAAGGCCTCGAGCCTGACAGAGGGGTGAAAACTTTGTTCCGCAGTCCTGCTCTTTCTCGTCAATCTTCCCCAATCAATAGGAATCAGGAAATTGTGCTTTGCAACAGCAAAATGAGGTCCAACTTGGAATTGCTTTGCAAATTCGGTTAGCTGGCGGATGAGCTCTTCCTTTAATGAAAGGGTCAACAGCTTCTGTTCCGCAGACAGTTTAGAGACGAGAGCAGGGAAGAACATGTGTGTGTGTGAGCGCATGTGTGAGTGTATGAGCGTTGATCATCCATGTGTGTCTTTTTTGCATCAGGGTAGAAAGGTATAGTCATAGAGCAATTACAACACTACAGCTGTTTATAAGCTAATAAAGGTTTTCACTCAGTCCTTATCTTCTGTGATAAGGCATTCTCTCCCTTGTGGTCAGAACACATGAGAGTGGCTTGTGTGTGTGTGTGTGGTTGTGAGTGAGGGAGGAAGAGACATGGGGGGATTTAAGAGGGAAGGCGGCATAATTGAGAGCGTATTTGAATAATATGCATGTGAGACAAAAATGGATGCCCGTGACGCTCGATGAATTAAAAAAATGACACTACGAACACGGTGAACGCTGGTTTTCTGTGCGTCCTTTGCTTATGTTTATCTTGTTTACATCAGCGTATGAGCGCGATCAATCCGAGATAAAGGAATGCCTGTAATGTCACTTCTATTGTGTTTTTCTCCAGTGGCGGTTATGCTGTGTGTTTTTTTTCTTCTTTTTTTCCTCATGCAGCTATGAATCATATTGTGGTCTGCCCCGGGGCTTCCTGGCTCACACCGTCTCTATTGGAATCAAACAATGTAATTGATTGCTTGAACTGATCCTCTTCCCCTTTTTGTTCACTGCTTACGCCGTTCCCTGCGCTGTAGCTACAGCTCGTTTAATGGCGGAGATTATTTACACATATTCCTCATGGAAAACGGGCAGATGATGCACTTAAGGCTCCATTTAGCCATCAAACAGGCCTTAATGATTTAAAATGAGTGAAGACGGTCCGCCGGTTTACATACGAGCCTGTACTGCTGCTAATTTTGCCCTGGCAAAACAGATGCACGTCGCATGGGAGCTTCTTTTGTCGTTTCCTAAAACAAACAACTTCATCTTGGACGTTGGACTCCCTTCCGGCTGCCCTCAGCGACGACCTGCGCAGCAACTCATTTGATTGGAAAATAAGGTTAGACAAACATGCTGACGACTATTAGTACGTGTGCAGAGTTCTGTCCCCTGTTTTTGTATAATGCGTTCTTTATGCAACCGATTGCTATTAAGACTTGACCCGTGTATTTGCTTAATGTGATCGCATGGAAGGTCACGAACACAAGAACGAATATCAATCCCAGTAATGTGCAGAAACTGCATCAGACAACAGTCGATGTGATTGCACCCAGTGGGCAATTTGTTAAAAAAAAACAAAACAAAAAAACCAAAAGGGATTGTGACAGATGAATTGCTTTCCCTCTTGTTTTACTCTAAACTCTGCAGCCAACAGAGCGGGATTGATAATTTGTGTTAACAAGAGGGATGCCAGCCTCCTTTCATTCATCCTCAAATCGTGCCCCTCGGCGCTTTCACCCCTGTCGCCCTGCTGATTATACCTGACAGTTCCTCCTTCACGTCGTCAGGAGATGACGGAGTGTTTCTCCCGTGCTCCTGGAGTCTCATCCCTCACCCACAGGATGGCCCAGATCACAGCAGGAGCAGATATGAGACCAGGGAGGAGATCCGTCACGACTACCCTTTCTACCTGGAACTCATTTTTCAGCTCCCCGGTAAAGGCGGGCGTGAGGCATCTCTTAGCGGTAAATGTGATTTATCCGCTAACTGTTGCTCGGTGGTGGCCAACGTGGCTATAGGAGCAGCCAGGCTCACAATTAACGCTGATTTATCTGCCAGCTCAACTGTTAGACTCTGAATCAGCACTGGTGGTAATGAAGACGCTTCGGGTGGAGTTTTTTCAGCATTAAAGTCAATCGACGAGACTGTTTGTGCTCATTACGTGTGTGTGTGTGTGTGTGTGTGTGTGTGTGTGTGTGTGTGTGTGTGGGAAAAGAAGGAAGCTGTAGTCGGCCCTGTTTTCTTTCCATCCAAGATGTGTAATTTGAAAATATTTTCTAGGGAAATGCCAAATGAATTGTCACTTACAACACTTAACTGAGTGTTTTCAGAATGAGGTCTTGTTGTCTCGACGAGACGACTAAAGAAAAACTAATCGGATAGATCTCTAAAGATAGATAGAGTCTGAGTACAAGCGTCCCCTTGTTACTCACAAGGACACCTTATGACGATGGCGGTACGACAGTATTAAACACAGTCGCGTTCTTCTCATATGCACGCTACTGCATTCCCTTTCTCCGGCGCCACAATGGGAGGAAAAGCTCAGCCACATAATTTAACACAACACTAGGCTAATATAAGACATTGTAGGCAGCGAAGACGGACATTTAGCAGCGCAGCATTAGACAGGATTAGGATGATTCAGTGTGGAAAGGAGGCGCCGGAGATGACAGCTTTAGCCACACGTTTCACTAGGTGTCATTTAATACAACGGCGCCGCCGAGCCAAAATTAATTCACTCGTTATGACTTCTGCTCTTTTCATTTCCTTTATTTATATAGTTACCTTCGTCGCGTTTGTTCCCCGTCTCTTTCCCCCTTTTTTGCATTCCACACAGTTTTTAATGGATTTATTTAATTCCGGTGCCTTTTTCTCCCCAACGTGGCAGCAATCAGAATACCGCAAATTTGCAAGAAAATTAGTCCATTTGATCTCTGTAATTATTGACAGGAGGGGAGGGTGAGGGGGTGGGGGGGTGGGGTGTTTGAAACACTCACACATGCTCATTACTGGTTGTCTTTGAAGCCTGCTGAAGCTTGCTCCTTCAACAGGTTCGCCAAGAAACCGTGACATGATTTACTATCACCTAGACAGTTCACCTCGTGTCGAACGGTTTACATGTGTGGCGAAACAGTGACTGCTCTTCAGGAGCTGTCGAAGCGATGCATTCGAAAAGCAGTTTTGCGCCGCATCTCCTGTAATCCATTCATGATCCAGGTGATCAGTATGACTTACTCCTCACACTTGCAGAAGTTTGGTGAGGGGGGTTCGTTTTTTGTTTTGAGGGAATTGGGGACTGAGAGAGGTGAAGGGGGTCAGGTCTTAGCCTAATCTACCTCCAATCTGGTGTCGTGTGAAGAAATGCTGAGATCAGGCCGTGGCTGGAGGTTAGGTCAAGTCCCAGATGTACACCCACAGCATTCCTCCTGCTCTAATGGTGTACTGCGTTCGTGCCTCCTGCAGCCTACGTGTGTGTGTGTGTTTATGTGTGTTGCAGCATGTGTGTGTGTGCATTTTTCACACTTTCTACCATATCAACTTATATTTCCACTGTGTGGCGGAGCACGGGGAGCAAGAGGTCTCCAAGGGGCTCTGGGTCTGCGCTAAGGCCGTTATAAAGGATCGTGATTGCGAGCGATTGTGTGAGAACGTGTTTATGTGCGTCTGCATGGGGGCGCCGACAGGAACTCTCTCCTGGGGTCTTGGGTTTTAATTCCAATCGGACGTGTGAGGACAGGCAGGGTGAGATGTGTGCGTATGTGGGGGGGGGGGGGGCGCCCACAGATGCAGTGTGTAAAATGGTTATTGTAGCGTAATCAGCGTGGTGACCTGAACCGGAGTTAATATTGAGGAGATTGACCTTTTGTGTTGGCGGGAGATGAGGAGTGCCCTCCATCCCCCTGTGGCTTTGTGCAAGCATTCTTTCAACAGCACGGTGCTTCACACACACACACACACACACACACACACACACACACACACACTGCACATAGTCAAGCATGTAAGCATGGTCAGCGTTCTCACAAATGCCAGACGTATAGCAGAATCAGAGACGACCATCCGCCCACACATACAGCACATACAGCGCTTAAAATGCTCGGAGGTGTCGGCCCTGCTTGTCTGCTGCCGTACCCGAAACTGGAGAACAGGCAGAACGGCTCTTTAAACTTCAAAGGAGAGCGAGAAATAAAGGGGAGAAAAGAGAAATGCAGAAACAAACTTGTTGGGTGTTCTACGTGAGCCATTGTTCTCTTAAAGAAAGCCACCTTATTCACTCGCTCTCTGCATCTCCTGCTTTCATTTGCATTTGGGAAACCTGCCCAGTCATACCTACCTCCCGTCCCCGGGGGGGGGAATAGCTACGTGCTTTGATCACAGAGAGAGCACTACTGCTTTACTAGCTTCTACTTCACTTATCCTTGTTTCTCATCCTCACGCATTTTCTCCCACTTTTTCTGACTCGGTTATTCTCTGACTTCATCTGCTTTCACAAACCTCCCTTACTCTCGCCTCCTTAAATCCTCCCAGTAGTATTAAATGTGTGTTTATCCCGCCAGCCTGCCTCCCCCATGTCTCCAGGGTCCCCGAGGGAAACATCCAAGGCACAGAGCCCAAGGTAGGGAGCCCTAGGCTGGGCTCGTAGCTGCCGTGGGAGCCCTCGCAGGGATTTTGCGAGCTCTAGAGACCCCGTAGTAGCTGCAAAAGGTCTTGAGTTGCTCTGGAGAGAGAGAGAGATGAGGAAGAAGAGCGGATAGAAATAGAGTGCGAGAGAGACAGAGGGGAGTTAGGTAAGTAAATCAGGGAATAAGTGTTGTTCTTGTGCATATTTTTAGGATCAAGAAAAGTTTGCGTGTTGTCGTAAATCTACTCTGCTGGAGTGAGAAATATAAAGGCCCTCGGCATGAACGCCTTAAACCCCTCCCACGCAACAACCCCTGCCTCCCATTTGTCCGACAGTGAGAGAACAATTGGTCGCAGTGGTTTCGGAGGCCCTGTCTCGGCCTCCGCTTTGTGCAGGGATAAGATGATGTGCCATGCTAAGAACAAAGCCGGATAATTGACCCCCTTCAGCGGCGCTAGCGCGGCTCATGTGGCCCGTCGGACACAGGCGGGCGGCTTCCTGTGCGCACATATGTGCACACGTGAACGCACTGACAAGCGCAATCATGCTCACACGCGGGCATTCGAACAGGCAGAAAATGCAAACAATACGCCTCGCGCTGCTCCGCTTTGAACTGAAAACAGCGTGCGAGTAAATGTGAGCTGTATGTCATTTCTGCCTGCTTGTCTACACGGCGCGTTTTCACTGATCTGCTGAGTGCCTTTCAGTAGCTGAACATATACACCCTGTAATCTTTTCTGCTTTGTTATATAGCCTAGGTGTAAACTTTCAGCTTTGATGGACAACTTTACAATGGGCTGGCTTTTCCCTTTTTCCTCCGCGTGAAAGGAGTACTCTCGGCGCATAAGGATAGGCCGCGCTTAGCCGCCGGAGAACAATGAGAAATATTAAACGTGCCTGGTTAGAGTCGAAATGCACCTTGTTGCGCCTAATCTCCTCATCTTTTGTCTGCTAAATCCCGGTGTTTCCTCTCTAACATGCGCATCATACAGTAAGTACTTAATGAATTCCGAAGATCATGCTTGAAATCTGAGGCTCTTTTTTCTCTCCCTCCATCACCACTCCGTTACCATTTGAAGCCTGAACAGAAGGGAAGCGAAAGAATGACATTACCTCTCTTGCATACGGAGGCAAAAAAACTAAAAAAAACAAAACCCCCCACTCTTATTTAGTATTCAATACGCTGTTAAAATTTCTCATGAGAGCTTTCATCTTTCCAATGTGCAAATTGAATTGATTTCTTTGCGAGAGAAATGACAGAAACAAAAAAAATCCCCGACGTAATGCGTTTGAATCTGTGGCCCTGCTCTCTCTCCCTCTGTGTGTGCCGGTGTCTCTCTCTCCCTCCCTCTCTCTCCATTATTGAGCTTGTGCTTAGTGCGGGTCAGTCACATCAGTCATTCTCAGATGGGCCAGAGTAGCAATATACTGTATGCTAATTGTTTGCTGCTTAATATGCTACATCAATCAGGACTAATTATGACATTGTTTCAGCACTCAGTGTTGTTTCAGCAAATGAGACTGAGTGGGTGAGCGAGGGGAGGGGCAGAGAGAGAGAGAGGAAACTGAGACAGAGAGGCGCTTGATAAGCAGAGCTGGGCGTGAAAACAAATGCAAGGGAATATTTGCAGTGTATTAAAAAAAACAAAACAAAAAAAAAAACAGTGTGCATCAACTCTAAGTGCAGTTCTCGGAGCCCCTCGGGGGAAATCCTGCGTAATGATCAAGTCTTTCTGTTATCTGAGCCGAACTTTTCTATTTTAGCGTGAACTCACTCCTCAGCGCTAGGGTGAAATTGGCATTAAACGCGATGCTTTCAAGGAGGGAGATGATCATCTCCGACTGAGCAGGAGCTCCGATTGCGTGCGGGGCCCAAAAAAATGTTTTAAAAATGCACGGCACCAATATTACAAAAAAAAAACAAACAAAAAAAACGGCTTAACAAACACTTTCTTTGACTCTTTCTCCAAATATGGCGGAGGCTTTTTCGATGGCTGCCGCATTAATCGCCATGATTGATTACCTCAGGAATTCCCTTTAATGTGCTCTCATCACACAGTGGAAGCGCCTCTTGTTACGCTGAATTATTGTCAGATATTGTGACATGCCAGGCTATCAAAATATTACTCCTCTGGTTTAAAGAAACTTTGACGTGCACACACATGCACACCCTGCACCGACACCCACTCTCTCTCTCTCTCTCTCTCACACACACACACACACACACACACACACACACACACACACAAACACACACACACACCTTAAAAAACTTCTTGACTGCAGTGTGTGACCTCCTGGTCGTTGCCAAGTGCCTGGGATGGGGGCCCTCTGGCTTGTGAGGCTTTTTAATGGACTCCTAGACAGTCCATTTCTATTGTGTGTGGAGAACAACCCCCGGTGAATGCAGCAAATTAATCACATTTGGACCCGGACTGGCTGCCACTTTTCACTGTGAGCCCCTTCCTAAGGTGCAACTAGAAGGACCAGAGGGGTCAGACAGGCACAAAATGGAGGGCTGAGGGAAGAACAGGGGCAACTCTTTAGTTAAGCCCCCGGCTGAAAGAGGAACAAGGCTGTCATTTTGTATTCCAGCATGGCCTCTTTCGTGTTCCTGCTAGCATTCCCGCTGCATTCGTAGTAGCGGGTCCGCATGTCTTTGTGTGTTTTTGCGTGCACGGAGGAGGAGAGCGTTCTAGCTGTTTTGTTGTGGCAAAGGTCAGCTTGTAGTGCCAGCTGGAGAGAGGCCTCTGAGGCCCACTGGATAGGCTCGAGAAAAAAAAAAAAAAAGAGAGAAGGCAAGAGAATGAATGAAAGGTGGGGGAAGTGGTAGGAAATGATGCAGAGGCAGGTAGCTGACGACACAGATCCACTATCAGACCCCGTGCTGTTTATTTCATCGGAACACATTTAAAGCAGGTGACGCTTTCAGAGCAAAAAAACAACGCTGGTTGGTTTGTTTCAGACTGTACCAGGCGGAGGCAGAACGAGGGTATCGTGGGAAGGAGGAGGAGATGGATTTTAAATGGGAAGAGGGAGGTGAAAGCATGAAAAAGCGAGAGGAACCCCTTGGCTTGCCATGGCCCCTGTTCAGTATGCATACCCACTGTCGGGATGATAGTGGGGGCAGAAGAAGGCCATTGTTCCTCTCGGATCTTCCTCTCCATTGAAAAGAGAGATGGATGGAAGAGAGGAAGAGAAGAAGGCAAGACGCAGAAGGAGGGTTAGGGGTGCGGGGTCGACCCGTGACCCACCTCGACCCGCAGACACCCGCCACAACTGGGGCTTTTGTCTGAGGGCCGAGCCCTCCGTGACCTCCTCCATGTAAAAAACCCCTAGAACCCCCCCCTCCACCTTCCCCCTCCTCGGACCCACTCGAATGTGACAAGGTCAGGGTTCAAACACTGTCAGGGGCCGCGGGGGCAGTCACATAGAACTGGGAAGCGGCATGGTGCATGTGTTTTTTTGTGTGGGGACTTGGTGTCTGGATATGTGTTTATATGCTTGGGTGTGCAGTTGTTAAAAATCTGCGGTCATGTAATGTAATAAGGGGGTGGATTGAGAAGAACGGCTCTCACAGGGCTTTCCAGTGGTTAAAGTAATGCCGGCTTTATGTTCGTTTCAACACCCTTTCAGTCCCATTCTACCTGTGTGTGTGTGTGTGTGTGTGTGTGTGTGTGTGTGTGTGTGTGTGTGTGTGTGTGTGGCAGGGACTCATTATGATCCGTCCTTTGGTTTCAGGGCCAAATTAACTAAAGGAAAACTTTGAATTGGAATGAGTCGTCAATGGAGACGGACAAGAGTTTTTGTGTTTTCACAGCCACATCAGCCGTTAGTGTATCCAATATGATCAGACGCACACACATTCACACAATATTTCACTTTTCTTTATTTCTTTATCCCTCTATACCCTACTTTATTCTCTGTTTAGTCTTTCATCATAGTATATCATAGTTTATATTCATTGGAGAGCCCGTATACTACTGCGAAATCACAGGAGCCTGACTGCTTCCATGTGTTGGGTTTTATTGCCGGTTTCCTGCCTCGCTAATGTGGATTTTATCAACTCAGCATGTGGATATTGATGTTTGAGAGAAAAGTTTCCTTTTTTTTTTCCGACCGAGACCCTCGATGACACAGTCATCGGCGCTCGAGCTCTAGTAAGGGAGCGCGTTCCTCAGACGCGGAGGATCTCGAATCCCGTCTGAAATAAACACATAAACACCAGTTCTCTGTCTTTCTCTCTCTCCCTCACTTGCACTTTCTGTCCCTTCCTCTTTTAGACGTACGCATCAGCACATTCACACTTCAGAATAATACGCCTTTTTTCGGGATGAAATAAATCACCCGCGAGATCACACGCACCTGCCGTCAACTCCTTGGCAAGGCATCCGCTGATATAAATGAATTTCATAGACCTGGCCAGCGACTAGAAAACACATATTAACATTATCCTCCATATTTCAAGCTTGTCAAATGAAGAGGGCGGTCAACGGCGTGTACAGCTGGTAAAACTTTTTGACTGATGTCTGGTGACCGGATTGGAGCTTTTTTTTTTTTCTTTTTTAAAGCCATAGCAAGCAGGAGGGAGCGAGAGAGGGGGAAGAAAGAGAGTAAGAGGAGCTAAATGTGGAAAACATGAGAATGCTGGCAGTAAAGCAGGCAGCTGAGCAGTGGGGGATCAACAAAGGGATGGTTTGACATGGCTCTGTCAAACCAGTGTAATTACTAAACACCCCAAATTACATACCCTCATTTAGTTGTACCCTATCATTTACCACTATCCACATAGCGCTCGTTTTACTCCTCCTCTCCGTCCTTGCTCATTCGGGCTCTCTTTTCGTCCGTTTTTTTCCCTCCTACCCGTCTCTGCTTTCTTTCTCCTTTCTGCTCAATCACATCGCTCTGTCTCTCCACCTGTGGCTCCTTCTGAGGCCTTCTGTGTTCTGTTGCATCCTCGCTATGAAACTCTCCCTTCCAAGAAGGTCACATTCTTGTGAAAGTTACTTCTACACATCAATAAAATGTGTGTATGCCTACGTTTGTGTTTAATATGCTGTTGTATGACCGTGATCTTTGGTTCTGATGGCAGCGAGGAGTTTATAAAACCTGAAGAATTTGGTCAACATTGGGCTTTGAATAGTTTTTAAGTTGCGATTGCATTCTTAAGTTGTTAAATGCAATTGCAAACTGTAGGTGTTAAGCCTTGTCAGAGCATTTATTTACATTAGTGCCCTGAAAGGTAGAGAAACATCCTTTCCACAAGCTCAGCCATGTGTTTGGAAATCAGCAGCGAGGCTCGAGGTCAGCGTGCCCACTGTGTACATCTGCGGGCTTCCTTTGGTGTGTACGCCCATGTGTGCATATGCACACGCTTGTGTATACACTCGCATATTTTTAAGTACCTTAATGTGCACATGTGGTGAAGGGTGTATGCTCGTATTAATCCCCTGTGATCGTCCTGTTCTGATTGCAGCCTTGCTCGTTTGCTTGGGTTGGCACCAAAAGTGGCACAGACGAGTAGCGAACAGACTAAATACCAGGCTCACATGCCCATATCCAGTGTCCCTATGTCTCACCCACAACACGCTCACAGGGCTTCCTGTCAGGCTTTCAGTGTGTACCTTTTTGATTGAGTTCAAGCCGCTCTCCATGCTGCCGCCGCTATCTGAATTGTCTCACTCTGTTTGGGAAAGAATGAAGCACTTAGGAGCGCGTCCTGTTCCAGCGTTTTGTGACTGTTTGCACGACTTGAGACCTTGTGGATTGATCAGGCTGTCGGGGGCTCTCTGTGCCATATCTCTGCCGTGGCAGCACACTGATGATGTCATAAACCTGCTCCAGCCCCTCTACATCATGGCTGACATTTTCACAGTTGACGGGTCTTGGAATGGGCCAAGCGCCTCACATCAGGGAAGGGATTCCATTACTGCTCTCGTAACTCATAACTCATACACACACACACACACACTGTCTACCACATATTCATACTAAAAGGTAGACTTGAGCTAGAGGACACCCTCCCATTGGACACCCATTGTGCATGTCTGAGGAGGTGCGTACCGTTCCCAATGAGGACATTCGGGGTTTTCAGGGTCGAGGAGTGTGTGCTCAGTTGGTCTCCGTGGTGATAATCGCTAGGCGCGGCCTCTGATTTATTGTCCCATCAACGGCCACAGAAACCATCAGCGGAGCGATGCAGATGAGCAGAGAGGTAACGAGATGAAAAACGACAAGAGCAACGGAGAAGTGAAAGAGAAGGGGCCGTGATCAATAGGAGAGAGTGGTGTCCATTTGGGTAATGGACAGAGGATCATAAGTGAACAGGGTCAGAAGCTGTTTCATTATCCACTCCACCCTGATCTCGGTCTCGTGGATGCGCACATCTGCGCGTGTGCACGGAGGTATGAGCGTGCTCACGTTTGAACCAGTGTACATGATTATGTGTGTGTCGGTGTGTGTGTGTGCGCGCGCCTCATACACACACTGTTACAGACAGGTTGCGAGTCAGCTCCATTATCTCGTCCATCAGCTCTTTTTCTTCCTCATCTCGGCCGTGTTAAGTGAATTAGAACCGAAAGAGAAGCGGCTGATTAGACAGGCCGCGTGAGAAGCTGACACAACCTTAAAGAGAGGCAATAAGACAGTGTTTGTCAAACGTCCGCTGTGTAATAACAATATCATCCTTGATCCAAGCGTCCGATTCGATCGCCTCGCTCGATCCCTCACAGCTTCATCATGCACACACATGGCTTGGGCACGCCTGCACTCACTCTCCCTCACTTCTTCTTCTCCTCCTTCTTCTCTTTCCTTGCTCAGGTGCACGGGAGCATCTGCATGTGTTTTTAAGATGCAGGCTAAGTTTTCCGAGTCACCTCCGAGAGCCCCGTCTCTCCGCAGCATTCGCCAGCCGATCCTGCCTTTTTTCACAGCGACGCTTTGAAGTGTATTTGCTTTGTGACTGGCTGCCAGGTGCTCGCGTTTCTTCCTCTCTGTCTCGCTCTCTTCTTCTCTTCCTTCATTCTCTCTCACCTTTGTTCCCTCCCGCGTTCTCTTCCCCCCGAATCTCTCTCCTTGTATCTCCCTGACTCTCCTTACCTTTTCTCTGTCACCCCATTTATCATCCTAGCCTTTTCTTCATTTTTTTTCCTCCAATTCTTCTGTTCACTCACTCCCTCCTTTCTTTCTTTTTCTTTTTCTTTTTTTTTTTTC
This sequence comes from Acanthopagrus latus, assembly GCF_904848185.1. NCBI lineage: Eukaryota > Metazoa > Chordata > Actinopteri > Spariformes > Sparidae > Acanthopagrus > Acanthopagrus latus. The sequence continues at coordinate 23,034,265 of NC_051043.1, forward strand.
CTCTGAGCCGAAAATTGACTTTAATGGATGAGGTCATGGAGAGCTGTCAACACCGTGATCATATGGCTGCTACCGGCTCTGCTAACAGCTGAGGATGCGCTTTCAATGGCAACTCTGTGTTTTGTAATCTCAGGAGAAAACTGAGAGATTAATTTGCTGGAAGTAAGAACCAGCTGATAGGCAGCTATACGGAAGGTCAGCAGGTAAGACGATCCCATGTATCAGGACAATGAATATTGAAATATAAACAACCTGTACTTTTGAGGTCTTAAACAAATAAACCCTGGACTGATCTTGGGTTCAGCAACCCCCTAAATCCTACTCTCATAACTGGTGCGTCTGGTTATATGTGTGTGTGTGTGTGTGTGTGTGTGGTCACGGCTTGTCAGACTGGGGTGTCGTACCTTTTCAACACATGCCGAGACATCAGAGACATCGGCCCTTGAGAAGGTGTTGATTTGATCCCACGCCCACAACCCCAATACACACATGTGTACACACACACATACACACACACACACACACGCATGCACACACTCTTTATCTGCTGGGGGATTTCCCTTTCAGCCCGGGAGAACTGTAGTTAATGATTTTCAGACACAGATAAGATCTCCCTCGTCTCACAAACCCCATGCAGGTAAGATGTTGATATAGCGCTCCATTTCTGTGTGTTTGTAAGAGTATACATGACTGTCTCTTAGGTTAGGGTTAAAGAAGTGAATTTCTGTTTTTTATTTTGGAGTTGAAAGTCCAATTTGTGAGAATTCCCGATGCTCTGGGATGGCGGCCAACCTGACCTTCAATCCCAAAGCCTAATTGTTTGACAAGTTGGACCTTTAACAAATGGCGACACGCTCAACCATTGCACATTTCTTGTTCTTAAAAAGACGTGACTGAAAGCATTGAACCCATCACAGACATTTGCAAGGGCTTATTTGATCCAGCTAATGCATATCGGGCAGTCCAAAGTCCCAATATTGTGTCTACTACAAATATCTGTCCTGACATTAACCTCAACAGCAAGTTAACGGATGTTGAGGTGCAAGTTTAACGCTCCTCAACAAGCCCAAGTGGAGCTGCTGTCTTCAGGGTTGAAAACGCATCAGAATGTGTTGTTAAAGTGGTATCAGTGAAACGTTGCGTGCATTCATTCACAGCGCTCAAGTTGTACACCCTCGTCAGCTTTCAATTAGGCCATCACCGACCCTCTCAGCTCTTCTCTCATCTCTGCGGTTCATACTCGACACACACTGCTGTTGTTGCCGATACGTCGATGACTGCCTCCACTTCCTGAGCTTCCTCCAGTCCATTTCCTAATGAAAACACCGCACTTCCCGTGGCGTGGCTCTTCTCTGGAAGTTATGCAACCCATATGTCAATAATAAGTGTTGAGTGTGTTGTCTTATCTTACCCCTGGGCGGCGACTTAAATCTTTAGCATGCTAATGGATTGATACAGTTTGAACGCGGGACGGCGGAGCCTGTATCCTCTCAGCAGAGCCATACAAACCTACGTCTCGACTAAACTGTGGATTTACGCAGAGAGCAAAAGTGGGAGCTGTTTCACACTTCTTTCTTAATTACGTGGGTCAATATTCACTTTAACAACCAGCAGTGAAGAATCTGACAGTTTGGTGCCAAGTTGTTGGTTTGCTTGCACCTCTGTGGGAGTTGTCTGTGCAGAAGGCAGGAGAGAGACGGGGCCAGATTGTGAATTGCATGGAAAAATAGCCTGCAGGTATTTAGACAGTACTAGCCTCCGCTAATGGTGGTTTTCACACAACATGTGGCTAGAGCGACTCCTAGTAAGATGCTGCAACTCTTTATGTCACCTCCAGGTTCACGTGGAGCCGCCTCGGGCTACTGTTGTTTAAACAGGCTGATGGCGAACAGCATGTGTGTGTTGCAGATGAGGTGCATCTGCTTTTTAATGTCCCCCACTGTGTTCTAAACGCTCACAAGCACACACACACACACCCACCCACACACACACACACAGTCTCCCTGTCTAGATGGTTATAAATGGCCGGGTGTGTGGTGCCTGCAAGCTGTCATTAGGAAGCCATTAGGAGCGTGCAGAGGAAGGACAGAACGAGACTGAACAGACCAGAGGAGGAAACATGCAACTGAGATCATCTTGGATCAGCGACACTGCATCCTCCTCCTCCTCCTCCTCCTCCTCCTCCTCTTCCTCTTCTTTCCTCCTTCATCCTCTCACCCATCTAGCAAACTGGAGGTGCTCGGCTAATGGCTGCCACTCCTCCTTTCAGCCGGGCCCCGGCCCCCGGCGCTGCTGTCAGACAGAAAAATATACAGGGAGGGAGGGGCGATGGGTGACTGGAGGGGAGGAGAGCAGAGACAGATGAGGATAGAAATCTGGCAGAGCAAAGGGATCCTGATATCGGAAAGTGTAGAAAAAAAGAGGAAAACATGCAGGAGGAACAACAGTTTTTTTTGGGGGGCTAAGAGTGGAAAAGAAGAAAGACGAAGAGAAATTGTTTGGGGCTTTGTGATTTCACAACTGCCCTCTTGTGTGACAAAAAGCAGTAGATGGCTTGGAGAGGGGAGAGAGATCAATAGTCTGGCTTTCTTCTTCTCCTTCTCTTCAAGATTCTCTCCATCTTTCGGCACAACAGAAGAAAACGGCCTTTCCCCTTCTTCTGGCTCGCCTTTTATCGCCAAAAATCATCTCCCTTTGTTTTTGGCCCCTCCGTTTGAGTCAGAGATTAAGTAAAAGGGACAATGAACAGGTACAGTGAATCAGAGCGAGACAGTGAGAGGAAGGAAAGAGGGAGAGGGAGCGAGAGAGAGAGAGAGAGAGGAGTAAATAAAAGCTTGTGAATAGCTGCTTGAAGCGTGGACATGGGGTCTCCTAGCAACCGGGACCAGCTATGCATTTCTTCTCTCTTTTGTTTGATTTCCTTTAAAAGACTGAAAGGACAAAATACACTTTGATTAGGAGAAGGGTACTGTGGTTCTCTATGGACCAGCAAAGGGACAACAGGGATTTAGTGCTCCTTACAAGGCCCGGCTATAAGAGAAGATGGGATGAGGGGAAGAGAGGCAGAGGACTGGAAGTGGATAGCATGTAGAAAAAGGGGTGGGGGGGAGGAGGAGAAAAGTGATGGAAACCAGGACACACCCTGCCTATGAGAAAGGAGTCGGACCTGTCTTGGGATGATGTGAGGGCTGAGGCAGAGCAAAGGAATGTAGGCCAGACGGTAAACCAGAACACACATTTTGGGATGTAAAAGGGGCGATGAGAAAAAGGGTGGAGGTGAGGAAGGGGGTGGAGTTAGTAAGGCAGAGGCGGAGGAGTCGGACTGGGAGAGAAGTTGCGTGGAGAAGAGGTGGCGTGGAGAGAGGAGGTTGGAGGGATGAGGTGAAGAGGGAGGAAGCGGAAATGGGAATAGATTCAGGAGAAGACAGAACAATGCAAGGCTGCCCTGGTTTGCTCTTTTCAGATGTTCCTCCTCCCGTCTGTGCTTTTTCCACACACACATGCAGGGTTGTGACAGTGAAAACCAGCCATCGCGCCGCTGTGGATTCACTCCACAACAACCGCGATCAGCCACACGAAGTTCTGCTCGTCTTCCCAATCGATTTTTCCATGCATGGTGTCTAGCGAGGAAAATGAGGATAAATGGCCGTGCGTGCATGTGCGTATGTCTGCATTTTTTTTTTTTTTTTTTTTTTAACTCGCACTATATGCAATATGCGCATGCAGACGTGTAAGATCTGGGCTTCTAATACAAAAAGCAGTTCCCTGTAATATAAACTGCGGGTCGAGGGAACTCATCTGGGACACGATGAACTCCCGAGATCAGAGGAAAAACCATCTGTATATATGAGTAAGCTTATGTGTAATCGCTCTGTGTGTTTAAGTATTCATCTCATCCAGTGCGGGGGGGGGGATAGTGTACATAAGTAGAGGGCTGTTTCCTGCAGGAACAATAGATAATAGGATCAGAAACATACAGTAAACAGCAGTTAATAAACACAGAGGACGTTTTTTTTTTTTTTTTTGGAAGAATCACAGACAGTCAGAAATTACACGGCAAATACGGCTACACTGTAAATACCACTTTATGTGAACGACGCCCTGAGTCGCCTAAAAACAGTATGTCATGTGTTGATAAAGATGGTAAGTTTCGGTTGGCGTTGAACAGAAGTCAGACAGGAAGGGGATCAAAGAAGAAGAGATTAGATCGTATCTCAAAATTGACTCGGTGGTGCCACCCTTGACTTAAGATAATTAACATCCCCACCTGCACACAGATGGAGGGGGAAGAAAAAAAAAAGTGACTTGGCAGATGGATTGGAGGAAGCCGAATGAAAAGCAGCCACCAGGTGTGTGTATGTGTGTGTGTGCATACCTGTGAACGCAATGTATACACAAACGCGTTTATGGGTTTGTTTGATGGAGAGCCAGTTGTCAGAGAGGATGAGATAATGATAACAGATGACAGCGGTACAACCTGTTTGTCAGCTGTACAGAAAGACACGACATATCAGTAAGATATGTATTAATAAATCATAATGCACTGTGCGCTCGGCAGAGTTCATGAAACTATAGTTACCTCACTGAGACGCCCACACTGATACATGCACCTACAGAACAATACCAGGTGCTATACCTTCTCAAGACGTTTCACTTCACAGCCATGTCCTTTGGCTTAAAATCAAAATGAAAAAATCACAACAATTACTTTTATCTTACCTGTACTGCTGTTTGTCTGTCTAGACTGTTTTGGTGTGAGCTGATATGTCATGCAGGTATCAGTTTAAAGATGCCTGCCTTTTCTTTAATATGATAGAACTAGATGGCACTTGACTTATGGCAGAGGTGGGAAGTCACAAATACTTCATTACTGTACTTCTAATCTCTCTTCTCTCGACATTAATGTTCGCATCCTACGTTGTCACCAGCATCTATGGATCATGATAATAACTAGTGACTTTTAGTTCTGTCATATTGATCTGAGAAGCTAATATCTCCAAAACTTCTCTCCAGGTAAGGAAAAAAAAATATGCTTTTTTGATTTCAGGGGTGAAATGCCCCTTGAAACAGTGTACAGATGAGTTTAGTCAAATACTTTTTTTGCTGGTGACAGACATGACAGATAACCCGACTTGGCAAACACTCCTTTCCCACTAATTAAACACACACACCGCATATTTAACATGCTGCCACACACTGTCGTGGTCACCAAGCGGATGATTCACGTGTCAAAGTGACAATGCGCCTCTGTCTCGGTGTGTCGAAGGGCGGATAGCCGAGAGACATGCAAAAAAAAAGAAAAAAGAATGAAGATGAGACGAGGGTGCATTCCTGTGTAATAGCTGGCCGGCCTGCCAGCCCTTGTTCTTGTTTACCATAAACACCCTCATGCCAATCACTCCATCGTTCTCTCCCTCTCAGCGCTGTGACTCCGAGCCAGCGCGTTGCCCTGGGCGAGTCTCAGACATTGTGTCGGAGCTTGCACTCGCATGCAGAAACATTTGTTGTTACACGCAAGGCAGGTCTCACTCGTGTGCACTCACACGCACGCACACCCACGAAGAGAATTTTATTTTCTACTCCCACACAAATTGTCCTTGTACTCGCGTCATGATGCCATATTTTTGAAGGGTGCGCAGGAACGAGGAAGGACTCCTGATGGGAAGATATATGAGCTCATACGTGCATTGCTGCAATCCTCGCTAGCAGTAAGTCACCTAATCAGAGGCCCTGAGGACATAACCGTCTATCTACCTGTCCTGCCATGTACCAGAGTATCAACCTGTCTTCCTGCTGGCTTACCACTTCCATTGTGTGTGTATTTTGGATATTTCCAAGGTGGTGTCGTGCGGTCTTGGAAGTGTGAGACAGTTTCCTGACAGGCAGACCAAACGCGCTGGAGGGCATGGCAAGAGAAGGGAAGCATTGTTTGACCAGGTGTGTACAGAGGTGTGAGGGGAAGAAGGAGAAGAGCCAAAAACAGGAAGGGAGAGAAAAGAAGACAGTGAGAAAAAAGAAAGTGCGGGTGACAAGATTTCTGTGTGAGGCCACGCGGCTCTTCAGGCGTCAGGACGGTGGTTGATCCAGCATGATGATGAACTATGATGGATCAACACAACACAGCGCCCAGTACCTCCTCGGGGCTGCTCTCACCAGAGCTGAGTGAAGGGAGGAGGGGGGAAACAGCCCCCGGCTGCTAGTCGACACAGAGCCAAGATGGAGAGAGGACACTTGGGGCATTTGTTTATTTATTTCCTCCCATATGCTGTATCCTCTGCAATGCTACAGTGAGTCAGCTCAATGAGGCATAAGGTGAACGCTCCATCAACTCTCTGAGGATGGGCGGGCGTTTCTGCCACAAGAGCAGCTTACTCAAACTCGCAGCATAGAAAGTGGCCCTCTGGAAGGTTTTGGATGGGAACAAAGCTTTTTTGGCATTTCACTCCAGGCTAGTAGACTTGTGTTGCTCTTTTTTTATTCTATTTTACCCACCATCCAAGAGCTCGCTCCACAATGCAGAGACTGAAAAAGAAGAAACAGAAGCCACAGCCATTCCGTTTGACACAGTTTCAACGTAACAGGTGACAAATCTGGAAACGGGCATGAAGCAAAGCTACATTGCGGCGCACAGCACAGCAAAACTTCAATGTTTCTGTGAGGCTTCTCATCCCCAGGCATTCCCACGTTAGTTATACTCCCTTCTGTCGTGGCTGCGTGTGGCCCTGAAAGAGAAAGAGTCCTCTAATGCCCCGCAACTTGAGAAACACTGTATCAAAGCCATCTCATACCAAACACCCTTCTTTGTGTGTTTGTTTACGCCATATGGAGCGTTCGGAGCCAGCAGGGTGAAAGAGCGTTTCGACTCCCTTTACATCCCAAATAGTTTTGACCTTCTCATTGAAATTTAATTTTTAAGTGGTTCCTCGTATTTGAGCTAGTGGGTTCACTGGTTCACATTAATATGTACAGCGAAAAGGCCAGGGGAGGGGTTGCATAGGGAGAGAGGATTAGACACATACGCCTACTCACACCTGGAAGCTGCCCATTACGAGTATTTAGCTGAGCATCATGTTCAAGGACAAGGGGCAGGCGGCCCTCAGCCCATCTGTGCACAGGGTTTAGAATGTTTTGCATTTATTTGTTTCTCTTTGCAAATGTCATACATTGCCCATGGCTTTTCTTTTTTATCATCACTTTCAATGGCTGAGTTTGACTCCACGTTCTTTTAAACGTCTAAGCGACACATTACCCTTGGACTTTTTAAAAAATGTTCTCATTTAGGTTTCTTCAGATGGAAACAGATATCCAAAAATTGAGCTTCTACTCCTGGACTAGAATTTTTAACCATGCAAGGAACCCACCAAACTCATTATCCTTTTTCACATCAGGTATGTTTTTCTTTCAAGAATCGATTTTTTTTTTTTTTTTTGCAGCACAGCTCGTGAATGTAATGCTTTCTTGGCAGCTGACTCTTGAATCTTGGATGTTGAAGTTTGCTTCAAGCAGGCAAACACCGAACACCAAGTCCATCCAATAACCAACGTGCTTTGCTTATTGGATGACTCTTATGAGCTGTTATTTTGATAAGGGAAAAAAAAAAAAAAAAAAACTTGGATGCTTCTCGCTGTGTCCTTGTAACTGCTCTAAACACAGAGTTTAGCATAATCCTTTAAGACAACACACATTATTTTAAAATCCAGTCAGAATTAACAATTTAACTATCAACTGTGACAGCTATGTTTCAAATGTTGCCTCGTCCACTGCTACCCACACTGCCTTCATTCGATCAAACCATTCCCCGACTGAGCTTGAGTACAATAATGCCCGTCTTCTTTTCTTAAAAAGATGCCAGTCCCTCGAGAGATATTCAATTCTAGCCAAGGATTTAGGCAATCTCTGCTTGTAATGACAAAAACCCTCGCACACAGTAGGTACCTCGGAGGCAGAGAACTCCTCTGTTCATGAAGCATAAAGCTGCAAACAGCCTGCAACCTCTGTAGAAGGACTCCTAACAGGACAACAAAATGAATTCCCGGAGCCCAAATCAAATTAGCCTGCGTTCAATCACAATCTGACATAGATTTGAACAATTTTGAAGTGGAAATGAAAATAAAGTGGAAAAAAATAGGAGACAATAGCAGAGGACATCTTGTTGTTGTTACACAGCAGTGGAGTGGCTTCGTGATGGGAAAACAGTTCCGCGTTTGAATGGCACCCTGCGAGTATTATGCGCACACTGTACTACGCTGTGCATGTGTGTGTGTGTGTGAGTGTGAGTGTGTGTATGCATCCTAGTGGGAGGCAGCACTTATGAGTGTGAGCGTTTACATACGTGTATCTAATGAACAGTAATTTCATTTGGAGAGCAGTTAGATGGGCGGTGCAATCAGGCGTCCCATTTCAAAACTCTTTCCCCCCTAGGTCACTCACTCACTCTCTCTCTCTTACACACACACACACACACACACACACACACACACACACACACACACGGTGACTCCGTGACTCTAAACGCATACAGAATAAATGTCTCCTGGCTATTATCTAGCTATCTAATTATTCCTTTTTTCATTAAATGGGTAAATCAGATTCTAATTAGCTAGGCTGTCGTTCAGTGGCCAGGGAGCTAGAAGTAGTGAACACCCATTGGACAGTATAACTCTGAGTGTGTGTGTTTGTACCTGTGTGTGTGTGTGTGTGTGTGTGTGTGTGTGTGTGTGTGTGTGTGTGTGTGTGTGTGTGTGTGTGTGGGGGGGGGGGGGGTGATAGCATATGCTCTCCTCTCTGTCCCCAGGGCGAGGTAGAGGTCTCTGGTAATTACTGTTGTTGCACCGGGAAAGAATGTCGGCAGAGAGGCAGGAAGGGAGCCAGCTAGAACCAATCAGGTGTCAGACCTCTGATTAAAGCTTCTCCAGTCGTATCAATATGCACAGTTTGAGAGGTGCAAGTGAGAAAAATGCTCCGAATACATGTTTATTAATTCGAGCAGAACCTCCGATCAGAAAAAAAATAATGCACATTTGGCTTCGCGTCCAACGAAAACAATTATCCGAAATCCAGATCATGTCGGAAGAATTACTGCGTGTGTGTGAAATGCTGAGGTTTTCTGAATGACTGTCTTCCCCTATTTGCCGTGCTTTGTTGTACAAGTTTTTAGGAGTAGGTAAAGGAGCCACCAAAGGACATAAAGAAGAGAGGAGGATTGTGTAACATTAACCATGGCTCTTCTGACTAATTGGCCCTCAAGAGACTCACAAGGAGGACACTTTCCTCCCATTCCTGTCCTGCAGCAGGACCACCGGCCTCACTCTGCGTCTACCTCGGAGTGAGATCGCAGCTTTGCTAAGGCTTTCCGCTATTAAGGGCATATATTTGCGTTGAGTTGGCGAGGCTGCTTCGGGGGATTTATGTGTGACGGCGTCTGCTGTCTGATTGGATGAGGCACTGCTGTTTGTCCGAACCCCCTTTGAATTAGTTGAACTGATGTAAAACACTTCAGAAATTACTATCTCTCCCCCCCCCCCCGATAAGATAAACATCAACTCATCAGGAATTCCAGCCCGGCACGACAGAACAAGCCTGCCAAAGTTTCCCATCAGCGAACCTTGTGCAGAATGTCAATGTCCCGTACTACTGATTCGGATTCTAATCCTGACCCAGGCCCCCTTCGCTCTGGGGAGCTGCTAAAGATTTGTTTGGGAGGCTTTTGAAATTTGCAGGACCTTTGCGTTTGGCTCCTCGTGTTGTGACTGCCTGGTGTTCTAAGTTTTAATTGCAGTTGGGGGGGGGGGGACCTGTGCTGTTTCAATGTGTGCGTGTACGTGTGTCCCGTGAGTTCAAACCTGTGTGTGTGTGTGTGTGTGTGTGTGTGTGTGTGTGTGTGTGTGTGACAGTGTTTGTAAGTGCTGGTGGGAATTTGGATTTGGTCTGATTGAGAACAAAAAACATTCCTGCATAATGTTCACTTCTGAGCATCGCCACTTAAGACTCTCCTTTCTCTCTCTCTCTCTCTCTCTCTCTCACACACACACACACACACACACACACACACACACACACACACACACACACACACACACACACTTCAGGCAGTAAATGGTGCAGGAGGGTAGGAGGAAGTTTGCATGGCTGTCTGAATACGTTTGTTTAGCCATTTCTGATACAAGAACAACATGCAGCTTACTCTGTATCGTTTGGGCTGTTTGGTCATTGTTTGAAACACCCATGTGTGGGTTTTCCTGGGAAGCGATCCTCTCTGGTATGACAAGAGGGTCGCAAGCCCCAACCCTCGGCCGCCTGCATTCGTACTGCCCGCGCGCAGAATCCCTCCCTGACCCAGATAGATTGTGTTCAGATAGCAACACCTGCACCCCACCCCACCCCACCCCACCCGCACCACTGTACAAACACTGGCTACGTGTGTTTGATCGGAGGACAACTGTATCTGCGCAGTGCAGCGGTCGACCACAGTCCAGCACAGAGTCTGCTTATGATTCAAATCCTCCTGGGGGAAGAGATGAATTAGTGTTGCAGGAGACCGAGGCGGTGATTTTGAGAAGTGCTTAAAGGATGAGTCATTATGTAAATGGTTACATTTAAAGATATTGTTCACTTGTTCGAGCTGCTTTCCCTTTTGCCTCAGAGTAGAAGCCTTTTGCATTTTTAGTGATTATCTCTCCTCCTTTATAAACACTGTTATAGAGCGACCCAGATGAATCATTATAAACCAAGAAAAACAACTTTTGTCCTCTGCTCCTGGTCGCTCACTTCGCGCACAGCTGACGTCACCGTTCAAGTGGTCCTCATTTCTACATGCAAAGGTTGTGTGTGTGTCTGTGTCTGGGGGGTCTGGCTGAAAGCTTAGCTCATGAGTCATTTTACGGAGGATAAAATTTTACGACATCACGGAAGAGTGGGAGAGATAAGGTAGACGCAGTCGCCTCTTTTGTTTTCTGTCTTTTTCCCATTTTTCGGTGATTCAACCTTGAAAACCATGTTGTGACAGAAAGGACCTCAAAAAATGTGCTTTCTCTTTTTCCTCCCCTGTTTATTTCTCTCTCCCTCTCTCTCTCTCTCTCGCTTCACCCATCTCCCTGGGTTCTGTGTGGGTGTTCTGATAGTCCGGCCAGCTCACCACATCTGGGCGCCGTTTGAAAGTACACTGTTATTTCGGCAATTAGGCTTAAAAACAAATAAAATACCTTCTGTTTATGCTTACCAGGCCTTTGTATATAAATGCCAATGCACACGCACAAACCCTCCCTCTCCCCATGCAACGCACACACACACACACAGGCACACACACACACGCAAGATAATGATAGTCACTGTTTATATTTGTCATTCATTTTTCACAGCCAATTACGTGAAATGGAGAGCACGTCTCGCTCGAACCTCAGCTACGCCAGGAAATCTCAGGCTTTAGAGGATGCGGACGGAGGCTCAGAGACGAGCCGGGAGTGCAGTAGATCAGGGCGCATGTGCAATTATGTATGCACACTTTTGTTTTTTTTTTGCACGCCCTTCAGAAACAGACGCCGGTGGTCGAGTGATGCTGTGTGCATGCCTGTCTCTCTGTGTGTTGCGATGCTGCATGGGCCCTTTTTGCGGCGTACAGTAAAGTTTCATCAGTTTTTGGACTCACACATCAATCACAGCAGATTAGCTGACACTTCTCCTACCCACACTGCTCTGCTCCCTGCCTGCAGGCCCTGACTGATAGGTGGGTGCTCGAAAAAACAAGACACACTTTCGCCCCGATAGCAAACAGAAATACAAGGCCTCTCTCTCACTCTCTCTCTCTCTCTCCTCTCGTGCACACACACACATCCGTCCTCCTCCCGTTGCCTATTTTCTTTTCTCTCTCTTTGTTTTCCTCTCTTGAACTCAATATTTTTGCTGCCCACTCACTGGATCAGTCTATTTTCATGTATACGATTTCTTGTTCATGTGTGTGTGTGTGTGTGTGTGTGTGTGTGTGTGTGTGTGTAAAATTTCCCTGATTGTCGTGCCTCTCCTCAGTGGCTCGTCGCCCACTGGGCTCGGTATCAGGCTGATCAAATGCTCAGCACTCTGTCTGCCTGATCACACAGGCAGACGAGCGGATCCCCGATGATAGGAGCCTCAAGATTACAGTCTGCTCTGGACCGGCGCCCGGTTCAACCCCGAGGCTGTGCCCAGCTGAGACCGATGGATAGATAGTAGTTAAGAATGTGGGCGGCATAACTGGCGCGAGAAACAGCCCGACGTACATTTTTCGTCATGTTATCGATATTTAGCTTTGGCGTTCACTTGACCTGCTTACAGAGACGATGTCCCAGTCATCATTGGTAAAGCATTAGTCATCACTGGCTTGCACCACAGAATCAAGCTGCACTAGTTTTGTTGTTTTTCTTGGGACGCGTAGGAGGAGAAATGGAAACTGAGAAAAGGGCTGAAAATTGATGAAGACTCAGCAATCATCGCAAATGCTCTGGCAGCCCTCCTCTTCGGCACCACGGCGTTGTTGTAGCTTCTGAAGTTTCTTGACATTTGAAACTTCCAGCTCGCAAAGCCAACATTGCCGCTCGCTTTGCTCATGAGAACTTTTGCCTGCTGTAACTCAGTAGACGTGATGTGAGCGGATCCCGAGCATGTCAGGCAAGGATCACACTCCCAAACAGACGCAGGTACACTGACAGTTTGGGACACTGCAGACTCGTAGTTGTAGATCTGTTGAGACTACTTTCTCGAGTTCGCTTGGAGAATGCATTCCACACATGCGCAGATGTGTTCTGTAGCTTGTTGTCGTGTAGTGGAGTAAATTGGCAGCAGACTAATGTTTGCATGGAGCCCATGCGTTCACTCCTAGCAGACCCTTGTGGACGCATGAAAGTAGAACTTGACAGTCCAGACGCTAGCTGTTATCAAAACTCCTGACAAACTCTTCAGTTTCCATGGTCGTCTTCCTCCGGATTCCTCTTTTTTTTTTCTCCTTTTACTTTCAACCAAGTGGTGTCATAAAACCTTGGCATAACACCACCACGAGTGGATTTATACGTCTGTTTGTGTGCACCTACTTAGTACATCTATCAAGATTAAATGAAGTGTCTCAGAGCCCACTGGAAAATCTTAAAAAGATCACAAAGCTGAAATAATGATCGCTTCTCTTCACTGCTACAAGGTTCACAGTTTCTGAGATACCCGGTTGTCTCAAGACAGCAGCTGGCACATGCACTCGCTTGAACAACCGCAGTGTTTGAGCTGTAATAGGCACAGTGAGGAGTGATATGGATGACAGGCACTATGAGGGGAACTGTCACCGTGTCCATGCCTGGCCTTCCCTCCCGCATGCAGTCATATAGAGATGCGAGCGGCGGTGCTGCTTATGTTTATCGGATGTTTATAGCACATGATCAAAAGTCAAATTTCCTCATTAAAGGCTGAAGTGCGAGCTGACTAATCATCTCTGCAGGAAACGAGATGAAAAGAGAATCGTGGGGTAATGCTGAGAGATATCGAATATTACAATAATGAGAACCACCTGCTGAGCTTCGCAAGTCCCCGTGGTGGAAACAAGGCCAATCATATTGTAATCTCCCTGCACGGTATGGCGTCTTCAGTCAGTTGTATTGTATTCTTTTGAAAGTATAGAGCCTCACACACACACACACGCAGACTCACCAGTGCACACACCTGTAGATGCTGTGCATGCTATTGTGTCTGACTTGGTTCAGTAGACCAGTAATATCAGCCCCTGGGACCAGCTAACATTGGCAGACCACACAGGGTGAGGATATGTGTCAGCACTGTATTTCTCTCTGTGTGTTTGTGCATTTTTGTGAGACTACACCCTGCCTTTTCTTGATTAATGGAGTGTGAAGGGATTATGCTGATTCAGTTCATAACTGGGGCACGGTGACACAGTCATTACACAGGTGAGTGTGAGTGTTCTAGTCTGTGTGTGTGTGTGTGTGTGTGTGTGTGTCCTTGCATGGCTGTTTTTCCACGCACAGGCAGGTGAATGGAGAATGGCGGAGCAGTGAAAAAAAACGTCCCGGTCCTTTTGTCCTCTGTGCCAAAGGCAAACATGGCAGAGAGCTCTCACTAATCCCCTCCTCTAGCCTTATCTAAACTACACCTGAGAGCAAGGGAGAGAGAGGGGAGAAGAAAGGGGGAGGTGAGGAGAGGGGAGGGGAGAAAGAGGTGTGAACAGAGGGAGATAGAGAAGAGTTATGGGGGGGAAGTAAAATTGGATAGATGAAGAACGAGTAGGGGGGGAAAGATGGAGGGAACAGTGGAATGGCGTGCTGATGGGTGATAGCAGCGGTTTGACGATGACAGGGAGACAAAGAGCGGAGTCATGGTGTTAGGAGGAGAAAGCTTAGTAATTGTTATCTGTATGTTATCAGGTATGAGAATCTGCAAGTAAAACAATATTGATTTGACAAGGTTTAGCTGGGAATATATATTATGCATTATCAGTTTGCAAATGCAGTGGCCAGTGTTGAGAACACAACCCCTAAAATCAACTATTGCTGCCCACAGAAATAATCCAATCCACCTTTTTTTACCAACAAAGACTGCCAACTAGCCCTGGGAGCCAGAAAAAATCCGCCAAGCACATGTTGCTTCACAACCATTTTTTCCTAACATGGGGCGGGTTTGATACGCTAACCGACAGAGGAGCTGCTCCAGATTTTAAAAAGTCGCATGTCTATCCAGTCCATCCAGGCTCGTGAAACTCAAATCAAACTGTCAAGCTGGGCAATGCTGATCAAACATGATTCAAGGTTCTGTTGCTGCATTGCTTGTTTCCCACCTCAAACATCTGAGGTACTGTTTAGCAATGATTTGAGAATGTTTGTGACCTGGGTGCCATTTTTTTTCTCTGCTTGAGAACGCACCAAGAAATGCTCAAACTTGCACGAGGCCACTGGCCGTGAGATTATCCGATTGTGTCCAGGGACCCTGTGGTCCGCACCTGTTGATGACATCCCTTGGAAACTGAAATTGGTTTGAGACGGGGCCAGACAAATACGCATTCACGAATTAGTTTGGCGATGGCGCTCACTGAAGTCAATCTTCAACACAAAGTCCAGTGCAGTCACTGGTAAGAGTTGCTCCAGTAGTCAGTCTCAGGGTGCGGTATGGTGGCTGGCTTTTACGATCATAACTTAAAATAAGTATCTGTTGATATAAAAACGTTGCGGTCCAACTGTCAAAAGCTGCTGATTCATTATTACACAGACATGACATCACCACTTCCCAGACTGCCCCACCTCTTCAGACCAGTGACATGTGTGTGTTGGCTGTCTGTCCTGATGTGATGTAGCACCCCGCTGCTCAGAGTAAGAAGCAGAATGAGGAAAGAGTTCTGCTAGAGTTTTAAAGTGACGCACAAAAAAAAAACAGTATTGGTTTTCACTGAGATAAATTATCATATTGATTATTGTTCTGCCCCGACATGTTTACCAGCACTGGTGCCAGGGATAAGAAGGTTAACACAGGATAGAACAGGTTTTTTTTTATTGTTGTGAATCAACAGAGAACAAGAATGTGAGTCAGCATTTAGATTAAGATGAGCAACGAAAGGCTGAGGGAAAAAAAAAAAAAAAAACATCGCCGGCTTTCTTTCCAATTTCCTGAACCAGTTAAGTGAAACATCTCCTTTTGTTTGAGCGACGCTATGATGTGGGATTTTCATAGCCGCTGTGATAAGGCTTCAGTGAAACGCTGAAGCAGTCATGTTAGCCGGAACAGGGGGGATATCTGACAGCATCATTGCTGTTGATTCAGTTTGATTTAAATGAGCATGTGAGGCTTAACTGGAGCTTTGTTTTGTGGCGCTAACCTGACCCCCCATCACAGACACAACAAGCTAATAGATTGTCTCGTTGTGTTTCTGGAAGGCTTCTGAAAGCTAAAGAGGAGCAGAGAATGGATAGAGCGGCAGAGAGAGTCAAACGGTTAGATGGATGATGCAGTCGGTTGTGTTGGGAGGACACAAAGGAGATTTGTCTCCCTCCTTCTTTCCCCCGCTTCTGTCGCTCATGTTCTTCCACTCATCCCCATGTGTGTGTGTGTGTGTGTGTGTGTGTGTTCGTTCACTCACTGAGAGCTGCCTGCCAGTTGAAAGTGCGGACAGGACAGGAGCTGCGTCATGGGCATTTTACACAGATCAACACCTGCACACACCCCACACTAACTAGGCATGTGGAAGAGGGACAGACAGACGGACACCAGCTCTCACAAGCACTCAGAGTGTTTATATGAAATCCAGTAAAGATAGTCCCAGCTGTCTGTCTGTCTGTCTGTCTGTCTGTCTGTCTGTCTGTCTGTCCTCTCTCCAAGTCCCCACACCAATAATCCTCTTTTTGCTTCCACAGAGTCTAAAATGCATTGCAAAAATGCTCGCATGAGTGATGTGTGTGTCCGATTATCATCATTTTTATTATGTGGGGCCTCAGAACCATGTGACAGCATTCTTCCAGGATACCCATCCTTCCCTTTTCCCCTCTCTTTGCGTCAGCTTGGGCGCAAAATGGGCAAAAGCTTGATTTACACGTTGGTGGAGCAACGAGATGGAGAAACATCGCGCCTCGACCGAAAAATACAGGCTGTTTTAACAAGTGTGTGAACCCACAAACTGCATGTCTTCGTGTGCCAGCCTGCATCTTTAACCAATCCTCCAGCGTGCCTACCGCTCTGGTGTCAAAGTGTGAGTTATGAACGGGACGTGGCTTCAGAGAAACATGTCACAGCAGATCTTGGTATCTTGTCATCTGCATGTTTGTGCGTGCATCCATTTAGTGTCTTTTTTTGGGTACATTTTTTGTGTGTGTCTGCACTCTGCTGTGTGTGTGTGTGCGTGTGTGCATGATGAAGTGCCAGGCAATGAGTTGATTGGCCATATGTCTGCACAAATGAGCTCTTTATTTAATAAGGCCGGTGAACTAAATTGTCATTACTGTCAACATTTAACTGTGGTCCTCCCTGCCAGATGGTATTTGGTAATATATCACAGTGATGAGCTCTCTCAGATTACTCTTTTTACTCATTACACCATGAATCCATCCCAGATTAGAAAATGTTCCAGTTTTCAGTCGCAAGATTATCTTGAAGTACTCTCTATATAGTGTGAGTGACTCTTGAATTTTCTATTCATGCTTACAGATTCTCCAGCATTATAATTATAAGTTACAGCTTTACATTTGATGGTTTGTAGCTCATTCATCATTTTTAGCTCACGTTTTGAACATGTGAAGCATTTTTTTTCTCCTAACTTTTGGTCAATACTGGGATAGTTTTACATGCTTCAATACTCAAAAAACTCATCAATGTATTCCCCCTCTGTCTGAAATACTGCCTAGCTCCTGTCTCTTTAAGGGCTACTCTGGTCACCTCACACATGCCTAAGTAAGTAACTTAATTCAAGGCGAGGCTACTGACGAGGTGTTCCAGGAGTAGTGTTTTCTGTGGGATAGAGGAGCTACCGTTGGTGCGGACTTTGCCCTTTTTAACTTTTTAAGATCTTTTATAACACACTAAAGGACAGGGGAAAAAATGAAAATAAACATAATAGGTCTCCTTTAAACTCTACTCTTTGGCCATTTGCTGGTGACCTCAGAGTAACTTGTGACAATGAAATGCAGCTAGTCGTGCAATGAGCCCTTTTGAGTTAAGTATACGTTTCATAAGACCAAAATACCTGAAGTTCCCCAATGATCTGACGAAATTACCCCAATGTCGTTATACTTCGGAACGGTATTTGATTAGATGTAGCAACATGTAATTAACTTACAATTACAGTGTCTTAATCGAGCCGTTCGCTGCGTTGCTTCGTCTCACATCTCATCGCCTGGCATAATTTCCTCTCCTGATGTCGGCCGGGCGATATGCTGCTCGTTCCCCCGCTGAATATACAGGACCGCGGATGAAAATGTCAGGCAGGTTTGTTAATGATCGCGATGTCCCAGACGAGGTCAGGAGCATGGGGAGGCAGCAAAACGTGGGCGCGTCTGTCCTATCAAAGCACCGTCTAGCAGCCGCTCTCAGTACAGGACGAAAATTTAGTCGGATAAAATACAGGCTCTGGATGCGTTTGAGCTCATTTGTGCAAAATATGTGTGAAAATGTCTTCAGTATTGCCTTCTGTCACTTTCTTCCCGCAAATCTCTCAGAAACCACGACTGGGAGGGCTTCCCGCTGTGCGTGCATACACGTTTGCCTTTGCATTACGAGAGTAGTAGGAGGATGCATAAGTGTGATATAATGACAGGCAGAAAGTGTGACAGAGTGGCAAGATGGAGCGTGAAGTGGAGATCCACGGAGGGAAGATATGGACAGATATGTAGAGAGTTTCAGGCCAGAAGGACTGTCTGTTTGTGAGGAACGGGAGTGGGAAAAGAGACGCAGAGTAATGTGTTTGCGTGGTGAAATGTTCAGGTGTATCACAAAGTCTTGCTCGCAGCAGTGGCCCTGTCATTTTTTGCAAGGTGTGTAAGTCCTCTGATCATTTCCTCCAGCCCAATCCCGTCCCCGCACTCCCCTTACATTTCTAGCAGTACTTATGGTCGCGCCACTACAGCTTCATGTAAAGAAACAATATTGAGTGCAAGCAAGCAAGAAGGAAGAGACCTAAACTCTGCTTCCTTTCTTGCCGTTAAGGCAATACTTCAGCTGCTTATCGCCCTGCCAGAGGAGTTTACTCTCTCTTTCCTTGCCTTGGATCAATGTGAGGATTTAAAAAGATATCACCAAAAGAAAAGTAACAAATCCTCTCTGTAAGAGAGAGGAAAAAAGTTAAAGGAAGACATCCTAATAAACCAATGCCAGAGTCATAACAAATTCCACCGCAGAGTAGGAATGGGTTTGTGTCTGAAGCGGAGACGTGCTGCAGGCCTGGCAGTTTTTGGCATCGGGCGCCTTTTAATGCAGAGCGTTGAGAGAACGCTCGAGAGACGGGACAAAAAGTGCTCGCTCGAAGCAGATGTTGTTCATGTAATTTGGCCATTTGATTAGTTAGAGAACTTCTTTTCATTTGATGGTCCACATCCACTCTTACTGTCTTTCTCTAACGGTATGATGTGTGCGCAGTTTCCATTCATTCATTCATTCAAGAAAATTTTGGACATTTTAACTTAATCTCCGGTTTTTGACTGTCTCATTGTCTCTCTCTCCTTCTCTCTGCCCTCCGTCCCTCTGTCTGTCTCTCCCTGATGGGGGTTAAGTGCTCAGGTTAATTGCAGCCCTAAGTGGAGCCACACTGCAGCTAAAGAGGGAATTTTCACACCATCCTCGATGTCCTTTATTCTTTTTTTTTTTCCACACCATCATCCGTCCTCCATTGTTTCAAAGCGACCCTCTGAGAAATACAGTCACCACCTCCCCAGTCTCCCTCTTCCTGTCTCACCGTGTCTCTCTCTCTCCCTTACACAAGGTTACTGGCACATTTGCTGTGATATATGCGGTGTTATATAAGTTTCCTAAAGCTAATGAATATTTAAAAGTGCACACAGAGCCGTGTCATTACCGCTGTTTACGGTACTTTGAATGTCAGCGGAGAGGCAGTGAGAAATCCTCGTAGCTCACTGTGAGGTGTTCGAGCCCGCAACGCCAAACAGCGGCCCGTTCTTTCTCTCCCCAAGATGTCTCCGTCTCTCATTTCTTCCCTCTCATCTGTCATCCATCGTGTGCTGCCAAAAAGACAGCCAGGAGGCAGGGAATAGGAGCGGTGGTAATAACAGGGAGGAAAGGAAGGGAGGAAGGAAGGAAGGGTAGATAGCTAGAGAGAGGCGAGGGGAAGCGGTGTGTAATAATTGCGCGATAGAAGGGGAGCTGAGAAAAGTACAGAGCGATGGTTTTCACCTGCTGCGCTGCGGCCGCTCAGAGAGCTCAGGTGTAGTTTTAGATGGTCTTAAATTTTGGATCACGGTGGAAAAAGAACATCATATATAATGAAAATCCGTGTTTTATTTTAGGGTTAGTGGAGTTTTGGTCTGAGCCATCGATGTTACCCACTGTGCGGAGGTGCAAGCACAACAGGTACATTTTTCATTTCTGTTCTCTTCTCTGAGAGTCGTTAAACGCAGCAGTGTTTCTGTGCCATTTATACATTCATATATGCTGAATATAGAGATTCCTATAAGCGCAGTTGTGTAAATGCTGTCAGGAAGTTTGAGTTTGTCCAAGTCTGTTGAGCCGCTGCCTGCTGACCGAGCCTAGCTCTCTGCCACCGCCTTACTTTGGGTTGATGGTCATATGGGCATAGAAAGGTGGCAGACATCCTTATCTTTTCCTTCAATAAGAAATAAAAATCCCTCCCCATCTCACTTTAAACGATGACATACTGCGAGCCAGATGGCCAAAAAAAAGAGAACAAACTAAAAGACTTAAATGAACACAGACAAGTCATTCAAGTCATCGCGTCTCAAGTCTAGTCAAGTCCTGATGCTTTAACTTCCATGTCAAGCATGGTCTGGTTGGGTTTAGGCGCAAAAACCTGCCCGCCACCATCCCCTCTTCTTCTCAAAACGAGCTTGTCTACAAATAATCGGGTTAGTTTGATTTGGCTGTGCCTTGTTGGTTTGTTACATATATGTCAGTGTTTCATTCACAGTACATCACCGATCTGCTCTGAATCATGCCTGCTCATCTGGAACCAGCATGTGCAGCGATGCTCATTGTGTGATCCTCACTAAGGATCGATCAGACGCAGACAACTTTTTTTGTGACACTTCCAACCAAAATTCCTTTGGTGTTTTTGTTTAGTTCTTGTATCTGAGGTGTGCCGCTGTGCTCCTGAAAAAAGATGAACTGTGGATTTATTGGTAGGCTGCACAACATCCCCCCTCCTCTCTCTCTCTCTCTCTCTCTCTCTCTGTCTGTCTGTCTCCGTTTCTCTGTCACTTGGTGCTTACTGTCATCCTGCTTCACTTTCCGCTGGTCTTTATTTGCCTTTGTTTTTTACTCCATCTCCGCACTGACTTCCTCTCCCCTCTCTCTCCTCTCTAATTCTATTCATGAGAGGTGCACACTCCATCATTCTGTCTCCCTATATCTCTGTCTGCCCTTCATTTTCTCTACACCTTTCTGCACCAGAGAGAGATGGAAGGAGGGCGGGGGGGACGGATGGGAGGGAGAAAGAAACAGAGAGAGAGAGAGAAGAGAGGGAGAGATGGACAGATTAGGTGACAGTGATAAGCGATCGATCTCAAGGCCAAACTGCCCAGGGAGGATCCCCCCTCCCCTCCCCTCCCCTCACCTCACCTCCACTCTATTCTTCTGTTTTCCACTCCCCGCTCCTCTTCCCTCGCTTCACTCCCTCTAACCTTTGTTCTCTTCAAACTGACAGGGGTTCATTAAGGATCCACTTTGTGTGTATAAGTGCATGTAAGTGTGTGCATCTGTGTGAGTATGTGTACGCACACTTTTGCCTGTCTGCCTCGTTGATAAGTCATGAAGGATCGCTCCCTAAGGTGCCCCTAAAGAGCTTTTAGTGGCTTTCGATCACGCACACACTCACAAGTGTACGCACAAAAACACACACAAACACACACACACACACACACACACAGGCCTCATTAGACTTTTTTTCCACGAGCACAAAGCACTTGGTTAGAGATTGTTGGACAGTCTCTCATGCATGTTGGTTTCACGTCGGTATATTAATTTTGCCCACTGTTGCTTTTCTGCTCAAGCCAATGAGTGCACGGCGGAGCGACCCCCCCCTCCGTCACACCCAACTCCCATCAGCCCCCCCATCCCCCACCTCCCACCTCTTGCGCCTCAGAATGTGCCCGCCACAGCATATTGCCCTAACGAGGTTGTCTATTGATCAAGTGATGCTCTTTGTTCTGGACGCCTAAATGGACCTTCAGCCACTCTCACCAGGCCTTTATGGGAGCTGTTATGGCTTTGGCCTGATTACAATAGAAGCACTTAAAATGCTCAACGGCTGATGTTTTATGCAAGAGCACGCCTGGCTTCAGAAGTGTACGTCTGCCATATTACGGCGCTCCCTAAAGCGTGTGCATTTCAGCGCGTTTTTCCTTTCCGGATGCTGCCTGGTAGCTGGTGGCCATCAGTTTGTTTTCAATGCGAGTATTTGTTTAGCGTAGACGGTGATGATGAAAATCTGCCCAGCAAATTCACAATTTCTGTAGATTCATGCAGCCTCCTCTTTGCATGTTCAAATCCCTGTCTGCGCAGTATATGAACGTTACATCCGTGTGTGTTTGTGTTTGTGCATATATGTTTCGTTTGTGTTAGCCATGTCCTCCCGCGTGCCAGTTTAATTTAAGGCCATCCAACTGTGACCAGGAAGCATGCAGAAATATTACCCACAATCCCTCTCACCAAATCCCAGGTTTCCACCCTGCCCTCCCATCTGCTCCCTTCCCACGATAAATAAGCGTTTCCAGCCAATCATTCCCTCCGCTGTTTATTCATGATGCATCCACTTCAAATATTTCACCATTCATGAGGAAAATATATTGAGTCGACCTGATGAATTATGAAAGTGTCTGCAATGTTGCGTGTGTGTGTGCGCGCATGTGTCTCAGACACCATCTGTAACATCAGCCAGCGAGTTTAACCACAGCCTCGACTACTTTTGTAATGTTTTGTGAAACACTGATTGTTTTTTTGGTGTTACTTTGATCCGCTGTCATCTGTCACATTTGCTTAAAAGAGACATGCGAGTGCTCTCTGTAGTTAAACAGATGCCTCCCTGGCTCTCTCTTTCTCCCTTTCTTTCTTTTCTCTCTGTCTCCATAAGTTTGTGTTTCACACATAGCCTTTTTCTCAGTCAAACAGCAGGAAACCAGAGTCTGATATTAAACCAACTCCTGCTCCCGCCCCATGCTGATGTGCTGAACTGCAGAGATGGTCAATTAGATCCCGACATATGATTTTCATTCTTTGATAATCTCCTTCCCTCTTCGTCTTTTGTGCCGCTCTTTCATAGTCATATTTCTTCTGCCCACATTGATAATCTTTGAAATATGATGTTTTTTTTCGTGTTGAAAAAAAAAAAAAGGATCATGTCATCTTTTTTTCTTCTTCTCCTTATCTTGATCCATCTTTTTTTCGCTCACTCCCCAAATGTCTGCCTGATGTTTCTGTTTCCACGAAGCAGAAACAAAAGGTCAGCGTTATTTATGGGAATGTTTTTTTTTTTTTTCATCTCATTGCTTGAAAAACGCATCCGACTTTCTGGTGGAAAAACAAGCAGATACGGCTGGATCTGTTTGCAGCTGTGTGATGTCAGATACCGTAAACCACGCAGGTGAGGGCGTGCACGGGGATTAGCGTATGAAATGATTTGGTTCGAATTGATCCCAGCACCTGTGGGAGGTTTTCAGCCAGCCTTGCTAATCCTGCGCTGCCGACTTGATATGGACCATCATCCTCACACACACACACACACACACAAACACACACACTTGACTAATGCCTCAACTGGGACATCTCACCCAGCCAACTGCATGTGTGTCCGCGATGAAGGGGCCCCTGCTGTGTCCTGATGGGGACATCAATACCAAGCGGGTTAGGCTTTCGACACACTTGCATCAGAGTGCGGGGGGAGAGCAGCAGGTGGAGAGAGACAGGCACAAAATGGAGGACAGGCGGAAGGAATAACAGCGGACGGACGGATTAGTTTGTAGTAAATGTAAATGCTAGCAACATCTCTGCCATGAACCTGCAATAAGGCTGAGAAATACACTCAAACGGGCTGTTTACATTATCTCACTGTATCTCAGCCAAAGAATATACAATCAATTCAGCCCCAAAACTGTAAAAGATTATTGGCATAATACGCCATATGTACCATATGCCATGCAACATATGGGCCTAGTTTTGGTCGTTAAGTAATAATTGGACTCTGTTTTATAATACTGACTGATGGTAATTTTATTTTATGAGGTCTTGCAGTATGAAGCCGTGGTATGCGGCGAACGTGCAGTATGCTGTGTTGAAGCAGGAGGCCCTGACAGCCAGCTCAGGTCAGAGGATGAGATGAAGGAGACAGCTGGGGAGGAGTGTACGTTCAGGGATGGATGGGCGCATGGATGGAAGGCATTCTCCAACTGCGCTAACTTTAGACCACACATGTCGGTAAACCTCCCGAAACCTGTCCACAGCGTGTCACCACTTGCTTCCATAAAACCCCCTTTGTGAGCATGAGTGTGGGTGAATGTGTATGTGTCAGTGGGTGTACTGGGGGGGGGGGCGACATTTCTCTGTTTGCCCAAAACCAGCAAGAGTGCACAAATAAACAGCCCAAAAGGGGGCCAAATCGTTTGCTAGTCTGACAAATCTCGTTGCTGTGTCGAAATTCCATTTTCTCTCCAGAAGCTTATTGTTTCAATTTCCCGTTCTGCCAGGCGAGTTCAAAAGTTCACGCTCTCACAGTTGGAAGTGTGAACAGAATGTAGCTTGTGCCCACCAAGACATGACCTGCAGACCTCGTTTTCAGTGCCAAGACCGTCTCCTGTTTCCCTCCGTGGGGGAAAAGTCAACTAGGCCAATTAGTTTGAATGCAGAACTAGTTTTGGTTCAGCGAGAATCAATCAAAAACTCTATTATCAGAGGAATGATTTGGGAAGGGGGTCTGTGCATGTGTGTGTGCGCGCATGTGTTTGGTGGAGAGGCACGTGGATGTTCCGAGTTGCCTTGCTGAATGTATCTTTTACACTTTTGAGTGTTTGCCCCCCTGGTGTGAAGCACATACAAACACGAGCGACTATTAACACACACACCCACAGCTATCAACACAAATGCACAGACATTCATACGCACATACAGTAAGGTCAACCCCCCGCCAACACACACATGCACACACTCACACTCACACACAGGGTGGTTGTAACACTAATCGCCTGCGCTTCGCTCTCCAGGACAGCATTACAAAGGCTCGCTGAGCATCTTTTAGTTTGTTTGACGTGACACAAAGCTCCGTTAACCTGACAGTTCCCCGCTCCGTCAAACTGGGCCTTTTAAATAGGGCTGAGTCGGGATCAAAGGCAAGGACCGGACCGACTGCTCCCACTTTGCTGTTTGCTGCTCTTTTGCAAAGAGAAACACACTCGGTCTCCTCAGAGGCGGAAAGAGAAAAAGGGGGGAAGGAAAAGTTCCACCGCTCGTGCAAAGTATTCATAAGCAGGTGGCGTCACGACACGGCGAGGGGAAGCAGCCTTTTTCAGTCCGGAACATTTGTACTTGGGAGGTCATTCTCCACGCTGACATTTTCAGCTGTCATTTTCAAAAATATTTGACTTGAACCTGCTACTGTAAAACACACAGAATAGGAGTTCAAGTAAACAGTGAGACTGTGACAAATTCCATCACGGCAACTTCAGTAGGTTGATATTAGAGTTTTTTTCTGTACTTAAAAATAATTCTGAGTTGTCTGCCAGGTATACCAAATATGCAGGCTGTGTGTGCATGAACACTGAATAAAAAGTGTCCCCAGTAAATACATTAAACATGGCAAGACCAAGGCCACAGTCATGTGAGCCGTTTATAATGAGAGCTCTACAAGGATAACTGCAAACCGGCCCTGAACTATACAGTTTAACTTTTAGGGATTTATGTGTGCACATGCGTGACGTGTGCATGTATATGTTCACATTTGTGTGTGTGTCACGTCTGTATTATGAACTGACCTCTGATGCCCTATATAAGGCAGGCATTGCCTACAATAAGACACACAGCCCAAGTACCCGACACACCACTTAACCCCCTGCCTGGGACCTTGACAGCTTCTCCATGGGAGGCTGACCCTGAAGGTCCCGGAAAATGCTTTGTTCATGCGCACACACTCGCTGGAATAATACAGACTTACGCTCCACACATGCATTCACGCACACATGCGTATACAGTGTAGGAGCTAAAGGACCATATAGCTTTTAAACAGGCATGAGGAATTAGCAGAGAGGCCCATGTGTCAGCCCCCCCGCTGACAAAAACACTGTTGATCCTGCTGGAGTTACAGCTACTGCTCTGTCCTCCTGACCACCTCGTCTCTTCCCTGTGCCTCTATATATCTCCCTCTGACACACACATACACACACATGCGCAGTAGCAGATGTTGAAATATATGTACACACGAATATGTAGAGGTGTTCTGCTATGATAAAAAACATAAGAATTTTCTGGATTTTTAACATTTGTTGCATTTCTCACCGGGGGAGAATGTTGGAGAATTTAACACGCAGCAATAACTGATAATGAAAATAGTTGTTAATGAATAGCCTCCATAAAAGTGCATCTATGGATACAAGCTTGTTTAGCAGCTGAGCGCGTATGGAAACAAAAGCCCCTTTGTTAGAAAACATCGATGCTGTTGCCTTGCGCCGAGGCGGGTTATGAAGGACTTCCATCATCTCCCCATAACCATCTGCTCTTAAAACTCTCTGCCTTTTTACAATCAGCAGATGCTCTGGAAATTACCACCTCTTTTCCTCCCTTCCGCTGCCACACCAACCACATCTCCTGTCTGCCACATCTCCAGCTCAATAACAAGAGTCGTAACACGGAGGACGGTGGCGCGCTTCGTTTGTTCTTAAAAGTTATGCTCACGTTTGAAAGTTGTATTTGGACTTGACGCCGTGCACTCCCTGTGATCCGACTTCACACTGAAAATGTTAACATATTTATCAGCCTCTTTAGAAGCCCCAGGTTCAAAACTGAGAACTTAATTTGGGTATCTGTCAGGCTGATAGCCATCTGCGAATATGCCTTGTTTTTATGCTGTCTGATGCATGTGTCAACACTTTCTCTTAAGGCTGTGTTGTGACTAAGGTGTAAACGGTCTAGACTGATGTAGATAATGGAGACGGCAAAACATGACATGATGAGACAAAACATGTCATCACATAATTCACGCATTTGGCACCAGCGTTGATTCAAAGACTCATTGAGTACAGTGAAATCATAACTTTTATTATGAGTGAAAAAGAAAAGCAAAGGAAAAAAAAACAAAACTCAGAGTTCAAGTCTTCCGCTGAGTCAATTAGACTATCCTGAAATTAGCTGGCTGGAGTTAAGATCACGGGCTGATTTCCTCTCATGTAAGATGCCAGTGTTGTACTGCATTTCCCTGCGCAGCCCA
The DNA here is from genome assembly GCF_904848185.1 of Acanthopagrus latus. Taxonomy (NCBI): domain Eukaryota; kingdom Metazoa; phylum Chordata; class Actinopteri; order Spariformes; family Sparidae; genus Acanthopagrus; species Acanthopagrus latus. The sequence continues at coordinate 23,061,362 of NC_051043.1, forward strand.
CTTGTATTGCCTTAAGACAGTAATTAGTGTAAAAATGAATGGTTGACGTATCATCTCATTATGTGAACAAGCTGAATCCATTATATTAAACTTTTACGAGGAGCACAGGCGTGGGAGAGCTACACGGGGGAAGATATGGATCATTGTGGAAACCGTGAGAAAGTCGAAAAACAGACCAAAACAGTTGTGATAGGAATCCCAGCAAGCTTTGTCATAAAGTTTCAACTCGACGCGATGGGCGTTTCGTTGGAGAGCAAAACATTTTCCAAACATGTTGATGAAGGCTCTCAGTCATCCAGGTCATGGAAGTTCTAAGTGCTGTGTCGCAGGCAACTGGACTTTTCAGTTTCAGTTTCTTGAAGACATTTCACCTCTCATCTTAGAGGCTTCGTCTGTTCTGCTGAACTAAGGTGGAGCATCTTCAACAAACTGAAACAAGTCCATAGCACTTTTATCTAAATTGGCCTGCTCAAGCTCTAGTAATGTGAAGCTATCCAGGAGTAATCAAGACTGGAGTCCAGGAATGACCCTGGTAATATGAGAGACAGAGTATTGACCAGTGGAGAGCATCTCATTTAACAAGTCTGTTTACGTCCATGAGACTCCCAGCTGCACTTGCTCACCTCTTTAACAGCAGCTATACATTTTCATGTACTGTAGATCGATATGTTTCACAAAATGGCAGTATGCCTGGCTGAGTACACAAACACAAATGAATGTTGGTGATCTTTGTAACACAACAAATAACAATATGTTTGTGCAGTAATGAAACTTCCAGACTCCCACACAGTAGGTAATGTGTGTATGTTAAGTAAGGAAACAATACAGTGCGGTACATTTGCCTCAGCTGTTTTTGTCCATTTTACATAAACTCAAGCATAAAGCCACCGTGCCGTCACCCATCGGTTTTTTTTTTGACCAGGGCTGCAGCTAACGATCCTTTTCATTGTTGATTAATCTGTTTGGTCTATAAAATGTCAAAAAGCTGTGGGAAACAATGCTGATCAGTGTACCAAAAGCCCAAGATGTTGTCATCAAACTTGTTTGTTTACAGCTCAAACTGTTGGACAGGAAACGAGAAAATACAAGTGAGAAGCTCGAATCAGACATGTTTTTTCCTCTTGCTCTTAAAATAATTACTTTTGGCATAATGTTGTTCGTTGCTCCTTTTAAGACCCAAAAGCTCTGTCCAATATTTATTAAAGTTAATGTATAAACCCCCTCTCGAAGGGACAGCAGGCATACATCAATCTGTGTAACCCTAACCCTCCCTCAAGACAAGAGGGGACCTACAATGTTTTCACATGACAACAGTGATGTATAGACAGGCACAACTATAGCTACAATCTGTCGGTGAGGCAATTACATCCCGCAGATAAACACATATATAAACAGTTACCATTTGGCTTCCCATGGCTCGGCTTAAATCCCCCTGCCGTCACACAAAGGCCGACACGCATGCTATGCTGTGCACAGACACAGCGGTACAGTACAGTACAGTACAGTAGTGTACAGTCAGTGGTTTGTGAACTGTGAAAGGGGCCGAGGGTTTTATGAAAGCGGTGACATTATAACATCCTGACACAGCTCTGTGGGCACCTACCTTGAAGGTCAGTGTGCAGCTGCCCGTGTGCACTCGTGGTATGGACAAAGAGTGCGAGGCGATCGGTATGTGCATGGACATGGCTGCGAGTCCTAATGATCAGCACAATTAGGAAACACACGGTCACGCCGAGATGAAAACAAACAGGACACATTTATGTTTTTCCCTTTTTCATCATTGCATCTTCCTTGTTTTATCCTTTCCTCCATGTCTTCTACCCACGTGTTCAGACTTTCCCTTGATGTCTCCCCTCCATCTTTTGCAGCTTTCTTTCTTCTTTCCCTCCTCCCACTCTGGATCTCTCCTGCCTCTCCCACATGGTATGCTTCCTTTATCTTTTTCGTCCATATCTGCCCTTTTTTTGCCAGCTTTCTTACTCATTTCACTCCTCCATCCATCTGCTGATCATTTGTCCTGAGAGACGGAATGATGCTTCCATGGAAACAACAGAAGAAAGGTGGGCTGACGATCTTCTGTGATGCGCCTACAGGTGGGCCACAGGAGGTGGAGTAGAGGTAGTAGGGTAGTAGGTAGTAGGTAGGGGATAGAGTAATGAGTCTCATAGCCCCTCCATACAAGACTCACATGATGAGAGTCTAATGAATACATGCACACTCCATGGCCTTTCTGTGCAGAGTTTGCATGTTCTCCCTGAGCTTGCATGAGTTTCCTCTGGGCACACCGCTTTCCTTCCACCATCCAACCGGTGGTGCTGTATGTCGGCTGCCCACTGCGCCCTCAGGATGGGTTAAATGCTGAGTCCCAGTTTAACCATGATACAGTATGTGATGAAAATAAAGGTTCTGCTTTTGAAGGACTCCCAGACCTTCATCTGGCCATTGGATTCATCCTCTGGCATTATTTGTTTTGTTTCGGAGAGTAATTTCTTCCGACGACTGCATCATCTGCTATCAAGAGAAACTTTTTGTATATTTGGTCATATTTTGCATCAGGGACATTATGCAACGCTGTACTGTTTACAAGTCAAGCTTGTTTGCTTGCACCTGTGTTTATGCATACATGTTCCCTCACTCCATCAGAGTGCTTAGTTATGTCACTTATGTAAGCATTAATTGCTGCAGACACGTGGCAACTTTTAGCGGCCACGTGGGGTTTTCTGTGTTTACCTAACCCTCCTGGAGGCCATTCCCTGCTAGCTGGATATTTGGGGCTGAGTGCAGGTTATGGAGCTCCCAATAGACCAAGGGTTGAGCTCTGTCCCTATCTGTCCTCTCTCTCCCTCTTACATCAGGAGGACATGTTACACGGCTCAGAGACGTTTCATTGCCGCTGTTCCGTCTCAGCTGCCAAATACCTTGTCCCTATAAAACAATGACTTATGATTAATGGCAAACACGTCTCCCGCTCAATGATGTATGGCCATTAATTGACACTAACCGGCCGTGTGTGACCGTGCATAAGCTCACATGCATCCACGGGCGTGCTGGTAAACATGTCAGACCGTACTGTATTTACAAAGGGATTGAAGTGGGTTTCGGGGCAGCAATGATTCAGGAGAATGGCCCCGGGGTCTGACAGGATGTTGGGGGATGTGTCATTTTTTCCCCCAGCTCCCTTGGTGATGAGCGAAGACATAAAGAAATCCTTTTACACACACACACACACACACACACACACACACACACACACACACACACACACACACACACACACACACACACACACAGAGATATACACAGACCCACACACACACATACTCATCCATTCACTCACATATATAGCCTACACACATCAGTGTTATACACCCATAAAGATGGTTGTTTGGCAGAGTAGTGAGTAGATGAGCTCAGAGGAAGTATCTGTCTGTCTTTTCTTTTTTTCCTCTTCTCTGTTTTGGACTTGAGCTGCAGCATGTTAATGCAGACTACATCAAACACTCACTGGAGCCCTACATCTCGCTGTTCCTTTCACTCGGCACCAAGAGGAGAACAAGAACTTGTCTGTCACTGCTCTTAATTCATTGTCTCCCTGGGGCAAAATGAGCGCTGATGGACATAAATGGCAGAAATGAATATCGTAAGATCACAGTCGAGGGTGGCGGTGATGGCGGCGGCGGTGGTGGTGAGGGAGAGGGACAGGAACAGACAGGAGAAGTGGAGGGGAAAGGGCTGAGATGAGAGGATGAATGAAACTGGATGTGAGAGAGAGAGGTGGAAGGAATGCATGGGTACGTCCCCGTGTCCCTCGCTGCTGACAGTCGGTATATTATACTGGGCTGACCACCTGCTCTGAGCCTGCAGTACACCCTCCATAAAGCTACAGCAGATGGACACAATAAAATGCACCATGACCAGCCGCTACACATTCATATGTGTGTGTTAGGCATATTTTAATAAATTTATGGGGTAATGGCCGGCATTACACACACCCGGGCCCCTTCCACCACGTCCCAGAGGCAGCACCAGTAAAATGTGATACTCTATAGGTCTGATGTCTCCGCGTCTTCTCCCCATCTCCCCTCCCAGTGCTGTAAGCCTATCGTCCAGTTAGCCAGCCTGGAATGTGGCTGTCAACTCGTATAACAAGCAACACTCTCACATGCTCGTCTTCTGACTTCACTGCTCTCTCTCTGTCTCCATAGCCGCCTTCCGACCTCAACACCTTGTATTTTCAGGATAGCCTTTCTTTCCTCACAGTATCGTCTCATTTGATTGAAGGTGCTACGACGGAACCAGAGTAGAGCGAGGCCGTGAAACAGTATCTTAAAAGAGACCCCCGATTTATTACAACTTGGGTCTCATTTTCATTCCTCCAATCCTATCGGTACGCACTATATACTGTAGTTGGAGCTACAGTGATTCATTGCCAACTATTTTGATGATTGATAAATCATTTCAGTAATTTTTCTATCAAAAATGTCAAACATTTGCTGGTTCCAGCTTCTTAAATGTAAGGATTTATGACTTTTCTTTCCCATGCCAAAGTAAGTGAAGAGTCTTTATGTTTGGGACTGTTGTTTGGGGGCGAAAAAAAAAAATGAAGCAATTTGAAGAGTGCTGGGAAATTGTGAGGAGCATTTTTCGCAATTTCTTAACTTTTTACAGACAAAATGACTAATCAAAATTCGTAACAATGTTGATTTTTGAGTTGCATTCCCAACTTGTCAAATACTGACGCCGTGGGAGGGCGGCCGACCTAACCCAAGATCCCAAAGCGTCAGTATTTGACAAGTTGGGAGCCCAAAGCGTCAGAATATGACAGGTTGGTAATGAGACTCAAAAATCAACTTAGTCTCAAATTGGACTGTTAATGAAAAATAATAATTTGTTGCAGTCCCAGTCGACCAAGTCTGATGTGGCAGGAAACACAAGGGGCAGGAAGATGCAGGTTTTTAACAACCTCTGGATCAGTTTTTTGGCAAGAAAACAGAAGCGTGCTGTAACATAAAGGCCAAAATGTCTTTACAGACGTCACGGTCTGGTTCAACCACAACATATCATACTTATCGTATTGAGGACAACCACAGTTTAACTGTGCAATTATTACCAACATTCCAGGAGGTTAGAATAACCTGGCTAAGGTAATAGGCTTGTTTCCAGCTTGTCTTCACACTTTCTTGACCCCATCAGACTTTGACTTTCCAACATCCAACACTCCACATTACTGGAACAAAAAGAAAGGCAAACTCATTCAAAACAATTCAAACTAAAGATTTTGTTTCATTGAGGTCGCGAAGTAGCGTGCAATCATGGCAGTTGCAGTCTTCTTTATTAAAACAACAACCACTCCCAATGAAAATCCATCCAACGTGACTGAGGCAGAGTTTTAGTTACGTTGTGTCTGGTCATGTTTCCTGACTTCCTTCCTCACTCTCTGATGTTTCCCTGGCATATATAGGGACAGGTGACCAAATGAAATGCACCATATCCCTGACTGAAATTATGGATCTGTGGGTTTGAACACTGTTGGAAACAATCAAGTACACAACTCAAACAAACAAACAAAAAACATAACAAAAGTCTGTCAGAAATGTTAAATGTTATATCTTTAAAGCCGCCTCTCCCCTGTTTTGACATGCAATCTTTCTGAGACGTGAGAGTTACAGCCAAGGTTGTCGCCGCCTGGTTCGTGTGATTGGTACACAGGTAGAGAGGCAATCTGTTGTGTATTATGAGCTGTATTATTAGCATCCCAGAAGGTGGCATTGTCATTTCTCGCCAGTCCCTTCAGACATAAAGAAAAATGTTTTCCATCTCAAGGTCTCGGAGAAACAAGAATTGCCGGAATGGTGGTGTGGCCCGGAATTTAATTTTACAGTCAAGATGATTGTGGAGTGGAAATACTGGGTGCAGTTACCTGTTCCTCAGCACCCTCCCCCCTCCCTCCTTCCTCGCACTCCATTACACCCCTTTGCCGGCGGTATAACAAGGTGAATTCCTCTCTGGATAGAAGCTCTGATGAGTTGCAGCAGTCTCTCCGCTCTCCCCCCTCTGTCTCTCCTTATCTTTCAATTCTTCCTTTCTTTCTGCCCTCCTCTCACTTTCATCCTCTGACACCCCCCCACACCCAAGCCAATCATGTGCAATTAGACAACTGCGCCAACTATATCGAGAAGTGTTCGGGACGTGCATTGGTGGCGTATGTGTTGAAAGGTTCCCGGCGAGGCCCTTGCATGTGTGCTCTAGTCGGGGGGTTCAGTCATAGGTCACCTCCCTTCGGCTAAACATATTTTCCCTGCGGACCAAAATCAACAAATGATCTCTCACTTTAAGGAACACACACACACACACACACACATCTGCGCAGACATACATGCACTCTCGACAGGATATCACTGGTTTGCCTTTTAAGGTCCCAGTGCATTTTTTGGTTTCTGGGTTACTGTGATTTGATTTATCAGATGACGGAACATGTGCCTGAGGATACTGAATTGAAAATAACTCAGATGTATGAATTTCAACAGGGAGAGGTGAAATAATGTAAACAGATATGATTTGGGGTCATGAGCCAAAAACTCAGATGTGCGGCAAAAAAAAAAGAAAGAAAAAAGGGGGAAATAGAAAGAGAACAGAAGGGAAAAAAAGAGGCAGAGTCAAACAAAGATGATGTTTTATACAGAGGTAGAGCTTTGACTTTATAATGCGTGCAGCTGTCAGCAGTGTGTAAATGCTACCGTCTTGACAGTTCCTGTCAAAGTCTGTGCAGCTATAAAGAACATGAAGCGGGATTGTTTCAGGCACCCCCTTTTTCTTTTTTTTTTTTACATCAGACGTTCACCCTTTTTATGGTATTTTGTCACTGTGCATCCATCAATTTTCCACGCTTCAAGTCAAAACGTTGTCATCACAGTTTTGCGGTGACACCAACAGATTAGCTCCCTTCTCGGCGCTGTTTTTATCCACACATGCCCTCAAGTTTAGCCTCGAGAAGTGCCCGCCGTCTCTCAAGGTACTGTTTGTAATGTGTTGCCCTTTAATGTCTTGGAGACACAGCAACACGAGAGACGAGCGTTGAAAAGCGGGAAAGTGAGAATTTCCTACAGCTTACCAAACAACCAGACATTTCATACAGGATCTTTTTTAATCCTCTGGTATCCTGTTCGTGATCGCTCCCCGGCTCTCCTCCTGGCTCTCACCTTTGAGCTGTGGTATTTAGAGCACAGCGCTGCTGCGGCGGCACACTGAAAAGTTCCTCTTTTCTATAGAATCTCACTTATTCAACTGGTTAGATGACTCGGATTGCTCCCTGCCTCTACCTGCCGCCGAGCTCTTGCTCTGCTCCTTTCTCTTTCACTCAGGTTAGCTATCTCTCCCTGTCCTCCTTGCTTTCTGTCTGCAGCCACTGGTGCACAGCTCAGAGAAGTGGCTGATGGGAGTTCATTGGATATGGTGTGTGTGTGCGTGCATGCAGGGCTGTGCGCGTGAGTGTCATTGTGTGCGTGTGTGTTTGTCTCTCTGCGCGTGTGCCCGAGTGTATGCACAGCAATGTCACTGGGCTGTGTAATTGAAATGGAAATGAGCCAATCAACGACTGCAGTGGTGTGCCACCTTACCCTGCATTCACTTCACTGTTCCAGCTCTCCCGAACTCACTCTTTCTGTTTGCGACTCCGTGTTTGCGCGTGCGAGTGTCTCTCTGTATCCGTGTGTGTGTGTGTGTGAGTGTGCGAGAAAGTGTGTGTTTGTGCTGACAATACTTGGCCCTTCAGTTGCTGCCCTGAGGGCTTGAGGAGGTGGTGTGAAAATGTAATCAGTTGGTAATAAAGATTATCTCTCTCTCTCTCACTCACACTCACACACACACACACAGTCGCTCACACACACATGCACCCACACTCTGTGTCCAGCTGATTTCCCTGGCTTTGTGTTTTGACCTACCGCTCGCTGGGACAGCTGTGGCACAACAAAGACGTGTAATTATCACCATTTGACAATTAGCCTACCATCCAACTTTGCTCCTTAATTACCTATTTTAGTGCTAGCAGGCCTCCGCCGCCACTCTCCGCTCCCGCTACTCCCCCTTTCTCACCAGAATGGAGAAGATGTTGCCATTAGTGTGTCGTAAAATATGGAGTGATTGTGGCAGTCGGGTTTTGGAGAGAGTGTATCCGTGCGTGCGCATGTGGCATTTGGGGAGGGAGTGAGGGCGACGCAGCGCCAACTCCATCTGGACATTTTGTACCAGCTTTTGGCTCCAATCATAGGAACACTGGTAGAGATAAACATGCGATTGATTATTGGAAGTACTGTAAAATGAGTATTGTAACCTATAATAAAACAAGTGATGCATTTTAAACAGCATTGTATATAGAAATTCCAATTTATTCAGTTTGTCAGTCCATGGAATGAGCAGGACTTAAACCTAGAGTAACTAGCAGTGTTTTTAATGACCGAATGACTACCCAAGGAGGACTTGCCTTGAAAAAGGCCTCTTTTTGTTTCAGTACTCACCCTCAACTCAACCCTATGATAAACCTAGAGCCATATTCTAAAATCAATCACCTTGTTTACTGGTTAATCATTAAGACTGAGGAATTCTATTATTATTCCGGGAGCACATCACAGGCACAATAATGCTGACGTGCACGCACAATAACAGCCAATTTTGATGCAGCTTTTAATTTGCATTTTCTTTTGTGCCCACTGGATTAGCGGATCCTGCAGCATCTTTGCAATTACTCTCTTCTATTGACCTTAACATTACCCTTAGTGTCTCTCGCGCCTGTATATTTCACTCTTTGGGATTCTACCTGAGCACGGCCTTGATATACATCCCGTCAGTGCAACCTCTTGGCATTCGCTTGTCCTACAACAGAGGCAGGAAAAAAAGAACCGTGTCCGTTCCTCGGTGAGGAACAACTTCCCTCTTGCTGCTGAAGACTGTTTATAGAACAGCAGCAGCCGATTAAAGCTGCCATCGCTATAAACAAGACGCCGGCCGCATCTAAAACTCCCACATTAGTCCCCTGATAACAGGGTTTTTATAAGGACAATAAACAGCTTTCCACAAAATACAAGAAGTTTTTTTGTTTTTTTTTCCGGTAGGACTCTGTTATGATAATCCCTCTCTGAATAGACTTGGAGAAACATTTACAACTCCGGCTGCACACAGAGTCATGTCATGCACATGCAGTTTTTAGTGGAATCTCTTTTAATGATGAATGCACGGATGAATGACTCCCGCAGGGACTTAGATTCACTGGGAGGCTGGCGGTACTATCAGCATCATTCAGTCTCTCCTGGCCCCCCACCCCTTTTTTATTTTTTATTTTTTGCATTACATCACCCTCTTTTGGATCCAGGTCCTGTTCTCTCTCCCACCCTGTCTGTTTCTCACCCTCGCTCTCTTTCTCACTCAGTGCCATTAGCAGCTTCTGGCTGTCTCTCTGCAGTTCCTTTGCCAATGTGCCAGGGAGCTCACTGAGCTGATAACACATACCTAATGTATGTGCGTGGGCGGGGTGTGTATGCGCGTGGAGGTGCGCGCTGGTCGCGTGCGCTTCTTGCACATGTGCGAGTGTATGTGTGTGTGTGTGTTACATGTTACAAATGCCTGTCCTGTCCCTTTTTATGTGCCCGCTCACCCAAACATCCTCTGCTTCATTTGCAGTCAGGGCCACGAGCCACTATTCTGACTGCTGAGGCAGGGAGAGAAGGGCAGCTGAAACAGCACACACACGCACGCAGACTCACACACACACACGCACGCGGACAAACATCCACACACTCATTCTCTGTCTCTGTCTCTCCTTCTCACACATACACATAGTACACATACAGTACACACACACACACACACAGAAGCCGATGGGAGGATGTGACCATTAAGTCGGTGACATTTTAAAGCAGTGAGGGAGATGCATGGCTCTTCCTGGACCGCCGCAGTCATGTTTTAAATGAGATGTTACAGTTGAGCTCCCACCATGCCTTGCTTGTAAACACCCTGCACGGGTAAACACAGGAAAAAAAGCGACATTTCATGCTAGCTCATGCTCACGTACACAAACACACATACGCAAATAAACCGGTAGACACACTCGATCCCATAAACGAGAAATGGCCGTGGCTCGATTTGTCGCTTGATTGTTACATTAATCATTCCATTATACCAACATGAACTCGGTGACGAGTGACGGCGCCAGAAAACAGATTTCTGCTCAATTTGCCGTTTGATCTTCAAGAAAACAAGTGGTCTGGTTTGCGTTGAGATTGTAATTCTGTGTAGTTCGTCCGGGCATGCCGCAGACTGAAGCAAACGCAACCAAGCAGCATAAGCATTTTTTTTTCAGTGCATATATATATACACACACACAGTGATTTTGATCTTAGAAAATCCTTTTCTTTAGAGTCAGAACCCAGACGCTGCATTGAAATAACGAGCGCAGATTGAACAGAGAAAGCAGAGAAGTGGGTGGAGGAGAGATGAGAAACAGATAGAGGGACGTGCTGACATTTTTAAACTATTGTGCAGCATATTATTTTCATCAGCATCAAAAGGTGTTTGTGACATTTAGTGCCAATGAGGGAAAACAACATATTTTATCCCCTGGTATTTCCACACCCACTGAAAGAATATATATATATATATATATATATATATATATATATATATATATATATATATATATATATATATATATTTTAACAACAATCCTCGCTGGATGGTTGATTTCTGTAGAACATCTGTAAGATTTAATGTCTACTGTGTACATTAGAGCAACAGAGAAGTCAGTTGTTTTTTTGTTTTTTTTAAATATGGCCAAATGTCACATTTCCTGCTGACAGGAAAAAAAATGGAAGAATCTTCAGGAGAAGCAATAGAGGAGGATCCCCTCTTTCAGAAGAATGTACACACACACACACACACACACACACACACACACACACACACACACACAAAACAGTAAAATCACAATATGGACACGAATCGAACTGAGCCACGCAACCTTCCCTCCATCATGGGAAGAGCACGGACTGCACAACAACACAAACGGAACGCTGCATGGCGAGAGAACGGGGTCACCGTGCTGCGCGTGCCCTGCTTCAGTATGTTAATCCTGAGGCTCCAGAGTCCTCGGGATAAAATAGTTTGAGCCTGTTACACGCTCTGCCCCTCATGCGTTCTGGGGCTCGAGAAGCCCGTCTTATAGACAGCAGTGGCGGTTTTCAATTAAAAGTTTTGTCAAAACTCTTGTCAGGTTGTGCTCCTACAACATTAAAGACTGGCTTCTCAATTATTAGCCCGCACCACCTGGCTTATGGGCGAAATGAGTCAGTGGCACCAGCTGCTGCGAGGCAGTCTGAGAACGACCGTGTGAGCCACAAAGTTGCCCAAGCACGCTAAATTGAGGGCATCCCTGGCTAAGTTTACAGGTGGGTCAGTGTTTTCCTCTGTGAGGACCCCCCCCCGCCATGACCCTTATGTTTAGGGTCCTACCATCTCAGATCAGGCCAGGAACTCACAACACAGGAACCACTCGCTAATTTTGGTAGCTGTGAAAATTTCACAGTCGAGGGATGTTTTTTGGAAGCAACAGAGAAGAAAATTGTGTTTGTGAGTGTGTGTGTGTTTGTGTGCAGACGTGGGCCCGTGACACTGTGTGGCCTTTTGATGAATCTGCCTGTATGTATTGAAGCCCTCTGACCCTGTGTGGCTCGTTCTAGATCATTGCAGTTGTAAAGATGCCTCGCTGCACAGCCCTCAGAGACAGCCCGGCTCTGTATTTTTCCTATCATGACATTTACTGTCTGGACCATCCTGTAGCCCCGCGATCATTTCTGCTTTGCACTCAGCCTGAGGTCGTTCCGTACATCCTTCTTTTCCATTTTTTTTCCCCCTTCGTAAAACGTGAGACCTGAAACTGTTTTTCTTTCAAGCATATTTTTCTCAGACTCGAACACTTAAGTTTGCCATCTTTCGGAAAGCAGATGTGCATGCGTGTGAGTAAATATCCGCAGCAAGGACAGATTTATAGATAAACCGGCCCACACAAATTTTATTGAAGCCAGGAGATGACGGCGCTGGTGCTCTTAAATTTTCACATAAAGAGACATTTCACATAGAAAGACTATAAAGAGATCAAAACGGCGTTTATGCAGGGAATGCTTTTCAAACAAACATTCATCCAGGATAATAAAAGCGACGTTGATTCATCGACACGCAGATTTATCAAGACTGCGCTAAAGCAAGTTTTGAAGTGCTTGTTTATCAATCAGAACAGGTGGTCTGTGCGTCTACTTGATCTGAAAAAACAAAAAGTTAAACTTTCCCCATCTTCTCTTCTCTCAGGTTCCATCGTGGGGACTACCACATCGACGTGTGCATAAACGACTACCTGGATGTCTACTGTCCTCACTACGAAGACACAGTGCCTGAGGAGCGGACAGAGCGCTACGTCCTCTACATGGTCAACTACGATGGCTACAGCACGTGCGACCACACCGCCAAGGGCTTCAAGCGCTGGGAGTGCAACAGGCCGCACTCCCCCAACGGACCGCTCAAGTTCTCGGAGAAGTTCCAGCTCTTCACTCCGTTCTCCCTGGGCTTTGAGTTCAGACCGGGCAGAGAGTACTACTACATCTGTGAGTCCCGCTTTGCTGTGTGCACGTCATATAATCACATGGGCGACAGATTTTAAGGAAACAATACCTATATACACATCATTTGGTGTTTCACATTGTAGAGGGTACACTTCTTTGTCATTTTACAACACTAGGGTTGAAATAAAAGGCCACTAGGTTTGAGTCCTATCGTGCTACATTAGGTGGTGTTCCATAAACCAACAGGTGACATTGTGGTGAGTTTACACTTGGGCCCGAACAATCCCTGAAATGGGCCCTTCCTTTGTTAATGTTAGCCCGGACGAGCCCCCGATGGTTACAACCGGGCCTAGGGGAAAACCCCTGGCGCAACATGAAAAACGAGACTCCCCTCTGACCATCTCCCTAGCACCACCAGCAGCAGCAAAGTATTTTTAAAGATTTTATTTAAAGACACATCCAGCGCACCGTCAGACACGCTGGCAGCCCGGCTGGGAGAGGAGAGCCCACGGGAACTGGGAAGAGCCGGCCTTTTAAACTTCTGGCCTCGAAGGCAAAAACCAATCAGCTCCCTTAGACAACCTACACTCACTCTATTAAGCAAACACACCTGCGACCAATCACACACACACACGCGCGCTCAGGTAACACAGAGGGGCATTAAAGCACAGAGGCAATTAAAACACATACAATAGAAATGGTTATATGAGCCCCGGGGTCGTAACAATTTGCATTTGTCGTGTTTATCGTCTCATTTATTCGGGCTTTTCCTTTAATTAGTCATCAATCTCTAGGCACAACAGAGACGGAACGACAGTGATACAGATGAAACAATTTAGCAGCTTATCTCGGTGTTGTGTTCCCAAAACCCAACATGCATTCACAGAAAAACAAAGAAAAATATGAAGCCAAATGACCTTACTTGACGTGAATTACAGACCTGGATGGAACTTTCCTGACCAAATGTTTTTCTTTTAGTACAGCAGAGCAAGAGAACGAGGGAGTCACACACACACACACACACACACACACACACACACACACACACACACACATAAAATCCCTCACCCATGTTTTCATAACTTCAGCGCGGAGCTTTGAGAGTGGCATTACAGTGATCCGAGTAGACACTTTCATGCTCTGCTTTCAGCCAAGCTTTTCACGCCGCTCTCATCACTCGCTGCAAACTCTTCCCTAAAATGGCAATGGAATTCACGGGGGAGTTAAATTGAGACAGTTTGAAAGTTATAGCTCACAACCTCAGCTGCACAACACTGTATCCGCCAGGAATGGAGTGCCCCCCTGTCCGCATTATGTTATGCTCCCCATTCAGCCCACGTTAGTTGTTGAGTTGTCGAGTTGTCTGCCTTCTTGGCGTTGGAACCGAGTTCATCTGAAGTTGAAGCCCCCGGGAAATTAGGTTTTATCAAAGCAGAGGTGATAGAGTGGAATTGAGTCGAGTTCGTCCTCCCACCGCAGACTGTTCCGCACATGGGAGACGGAGGAGTCACTGTCAGTCGGCGCAGTCGACGCCGCTCGCTCCGAACACATTTGTCACAGGGATATAACGCTGATATCACAAAATAGGAAGCGCTGTTATGTTCTCATACTGGTGGCATTAGTGCAATATCATGCAGCGTAATGCATTATTGCTTCAGCTGTTGAAGGAAGAGTTGACAGATCGGTGCAGCTCGTGGGCTAACGTGTGAGAAAACCCCGTATAAATTCCCTCTCAGCGAGGGGGCGTCAGCTCTGACAGTTAACACCCCTCCCTGCTAAACACTGCTGGTTATACTATACTTGTGTCTGTTTGTCTGTACAATTTGGCCTGTGGTGTTAATGCAGCTCTAGGTGGCTGTCAAACCCCTGTGTTCTTTTTTTGTTTTCTCCTCCTCTCAGAGTCAGGAGTGCAGCCGAGGCGAGCGCTACGCCCCGAGATCTGTTTTCTAAATTGGCACCTTTTTATGAAGCTGTTAACCCGACAGCCAGCCGAGACGTTTGTCCCTTTATTCACTTCACATGTTTTTGCTCTCAATCCCCTTCCACTGCCTTGTTACACTTCAGAGTTAGAGACTAGAGATTCAAAAAAAAAAAAAAAAAAAAGAAGCGCCTCCCTAATGCTCGTCATTGTTTCCGTGGTGAAGAGGTGTTTTCTCTCTCAGGCTAGTCCGCAAAACATATAGCAGGAAATCTCTTTCCAGGGGGCCTTTCAACAACCAGGTGTTTGGCCGTTTGTCTGTTTTAGAGTAACCAGATTTTCCTCTTGCTTTTATAGCCAATTTGCATTGACAGTCATACTAAATGGGATGAGGGAAAAATGGAAGTCTCCGGAGTTGGGGAGCGTAGATGGGGTTAGAGAAGGGTTATACAATTCATCCGCTCCCTCAAGTCTCCATTTCTAACATCTTTTTTTTTTTTTTTTCCATTTCTTGAGAGATGCTTGTCCTAAGGGCTGGATTAAATTACACAGCGACCGACAGGGCTTCCATGGAACACATCCATTCTGCTGTTGCACGCCATATTGGTTTAGTGGCCCGCGGCTTCATTGGCTATTGAATGATTCTAGCGTATAGCCTCTCTGGCTACTGTGGCGGATATTAAAGTCATCTACCATGAAGTCGTCTGACATGTGATTTCCCACCGCCATTGTGTCCGGGCCTGAATGTCCGTGAGTAGCAGGGGGGACGTGGCTGCTGATTGATCATACGGAATCGATCCGGCGGACAGAACGCTGAGCTGGAGGAGAAGGGTTTGAGTGGGGCGGTTACATTACCACACCTGCCAATTCATCTGCAACAGCTGCTCCTATGGCTACCATCATCATCATCATCATCATCATCATCAGTCTTCCTCATCCACCCCCCTTTGCAGAATTATTCAAGAACTTGCAGGTTGCACTGGCTTACATCAGTTTTAATCTCCTTTAATCTTTAGAATTCAGCGATAAATTAAAAAAAACAACTTTCTAACTAAGGAGTTTGTAAACGGGCTGCAAAATTAAATCACAATGGGGACTCTTTCAAAAGAGTCCAACCTAATTACTATAATTTTCTCAGGGATTACACTTTGGCTTAAGATACCATTATTATAAATATTCAGAAGTTATGATGGTGAAAAAAACACTGGCTCAGACACGATTATCACTAATCTTTCATCTCTAATCTTTTTAAAAAGAGTAAAGCTAAGTGCCACAGTGGACAAAAATGTTTCAAGTTCTGTTCCCCTTGTGTACCGAATGCTCATTTGCTTTCATCAAAACCAAACAATGTCCCAACTGCGGGTCAAGTTTTGCCCATAGTCGTCTCACAATTACTCCTACCAACAAGATGTCACCATTTAACTGTATATTTCAGGTTTTTTCCCTAATGTGTCAAAAGATTTTGCAACAACAACGACATAATCCGGTTCAAACTTAAATCAATCTCTCCACTAGACATCGAGCTGCAGTATTAGCTAACATTTCAAACCAACATCCAATCAGAACACACTGAACTATACATTAAAAACATCTGAAACGTCAAAGAATATGAGACTTGAAGCCCCTTTTCTGAAAAGATGCACATTCAGCCTTTGAATTATTCTTGAGATATCTTTTAGGATTATCAGGGACAAAGGGGTCTGTCATTTTCAGAGAAGTTGAATAATGTTGAGATAATGTCCAGAGTTAGAACAAATAACCCGACAGTGTTACAGATACTGGCGTCAGAAATTGCAATATAGAGTCAGACCAAAGATAGCAAACAGTGTGTGTTGCGCCTCGCAGGATTACATGCATGTTGTGTCTGTAACAGCCAGTTGTGTTGGGCAGGTGTGCACTGCTTTTCTCTCGGCGCTCAAATTTTCAGACGTGTGGCGGCTGTAGTTTGTGGGTGTCTGATAACACTACACCTGCTTAATGAAGTGGAAGCACTGCCTACCTCTCTTAAATGATAATCATAATGTTACGTGCCCAGGTTGATTTCTGAGAAGTGGATGCCTATTGAACTATGAAACAGATATTTAAGTTAAACCACCAGCTACCTTGTGATGGTATCCAGTCTCATTATCGTTGCCGGTGAGATTAAAGACCGTTGTCAAATTTGTAGTTATCAGTGTGTACTGTTGTGCAGCCGTGAGTAAGTAAACGCCAATTTAACTCTTGGCTCGGGCTGCGTATTTTTAGGAACGCTATTCACTGTCAGCTGTATCAACATTGTGTGCTTCATTTTTGAAAGCTGACCTCGTTCTAGGTGTACCTCTTCATGGAAACACTACATGGACCAAGTGTGGAAGGCTGTTGCTTGTATGAAATCGTAGAAGCGTAATTTTCACAAGGTCTCCCACTTAAAATCATCAAGGCATCACATAAACTAAGACTTGTGCAGTGAGGCTTGTGGAAATGAAGATATCACTTTTGACTTAACTGAAGTGGGAATATTTTAATTTAAAACTACGTCCCTGAAGTCCCATTCAGCTTCACCTGCTCTGGTGCACAACCTGATTTTTACCCAATTCCTCCACTGGGATCATTAAGCGTTCCATCTTCATCCTACGGTGCATCGAAATGTTTAAATACCCGAGGCCGAATGTCTAAATAATGGATCACACACCTTTATATTTTAGCATATCAGTGCAGGCTATCCACTATGCCGAGAGCCTACAACATAACAAATACATCAATGATATGGTGATATCTGCAGTTCAGCACAAAGTCAGAGGTCAGACTTTGCCCTTGTAGCCCATTTGCCTTACTGTACATTGTGTGATTGCGTAGTGTGGCGTAGCTAACTGGAAAATCGTATGCATCATTACCCGCGGAAGATGGCTGTACTGCACTGCAGAGGTCACTATCGACGAACACAAGAGGCAGAGGTGAGCAGTAGTTAACTGTGAGTGGGCTCGGGTACATAATGGTACATCATCCATGGAATTCATGAGACAGTGGTGCACTGTCTTGATGAACCGAGATTATTTATTATTATTATATTAACTCCAGTATACATTTATAGAGACGAATGTTCAGCTACATGCAGAACAGCAGAGACCTCACGTGTGAACTCATGCACCCCGTATCAGAATATTAATCATTTCGTCATCTCTAATAACTTTCCGTAGCAGAATGACCTGGGGGAACGTGGGATGAAAAATCTGCCCCTCGGCGACGTGATTGATTAGCTTTCTTGTTTGTAGATGAAAATTAAGCTGTCAAATCATATTCCTGCCGAGAAAATGCCCGTTAATGGCGCTTTCGCCCTGTGAGTTCGATGCGGGTCGAGGGCTTGATTTGTTGCATCTCTGATAAAATTAGAGGAGAGGAGACAGGGTTCTGCTGTCATCTGCTTCAACAACAGAAACAGCTTAATCAACGCTAGCAGGATGGAGGGAATTTACTCAAATGGAGGTCATAATTCTTCATTTTTGCCGTTGTGTCAGCCTCTCCGCTCGGTCTGAGGCAGGTAATTGAAGACAAGACGAAAGCACGGAGTCAGTCAGGAGCCTGATCCTTACGGCTGACAACACGCAGCTGTGTTTTCTCTTCGGGTCAACACAAGACAGGAATAATTCACAGAGGAATGCTTTAAAATTGAAAAAGAAAAGAAAAAAACTAAAATTACCAGGCTCAGGGAGATACCACACATGCAAGCAATCCTGCAAAATATTATTAGCGGCGAGTGAGTTACAGCTCGGAAGTATCAGCCTCTGTGACAGACGGGAGAGATAAGCGGACAGTCGGATCACTTCTCGGGTCGGAGGTCACGGTGCATTCGCGGTTTAAGTGAAACCCATCTCGCGGAATGCTGATGCAAGCACATTTTTTCTAATGTGGACACAATCCACAATCTTGTATTTGAGTGAGTTTAATCGGAAAAGGGCAGAAATCCAATATCGGCGGTGGCTCCCTGCGAGAGATGACTGAGCCACGCGTTACTGTGTTTTTAGGCATGTAAGATGGGTGGCAAATAGGAAACCACTTGGTGTGATCAGGCAGCGCCGGACTGAAGGCAGAGACAATGTCGTTTTCTTGCTGTCTGCCTTGTTCACCCGAGTGGACTGGTACTGCCTTTTCACTACTGGAAAAACTCAATCAATAACACCTTTCTGCTTCTCACTCGAGGCTGGAGTTATTTATAGAAATGTTCTGTGTGCGACGCGGCGAGTAAAAGAGAGATGTTACAATGACACCTGATGAGAATGTGTGACTGATATCAAATGAACACATTAAATGACCAACAGGCCCCGGAGTGTGGAGCGATAACGCTTACCCATGTTAGATTACAAAATGAAAACCAGCCCGGCGAGGCTTCAATCACCCTGCAGATGCCCGGAGGACAATATGCAAAAATGCAACACAAGATTGATCATGACTAACAAGCCGACGTGTCACGAGCCTTTTGGAAATTCACAAGGCTTTCTCCCAAGATCTCATAAGGTCTTTTCGTTCGTCGTTGCTGGATTGCTACATGCACACAAAGCTTGAACAGACCCGTCCAAGATGTGGACTGCAACTGCCTTCTGATTGATCATAAATCCTGTGATGCACCATGCTCCTTCAAGCAGCTCTTGAAAGGGGAGTAAGGAGTAGAGATCGTAGAGCGGCAGCAGCAGCAGCAGCAGGAAAATGGCATTAATGGACAAATGAAATAGAGACAGGGGATAGTGCACGCAGTCTGTATTTTGTTAGAGCCATGGGAAGTCCGCTAATAATAATAAAGAGCCGGTGCTGTTCCATTTGTGGTACAGGGAGGAAACCTGCATATGGACACCATCATAACTCAGCCCCTTTCATCCATTCACATGAGAAATTGACGCTGTCATCAGCACTCAGAAATGATCCGACAACACGGAGTAATGTGACAGAGAGCTACGCGCACTTGTACGGTTGCGCTCATGTACAATATGCATGCATACACATGCATGAGCAGACGTACAGGGAGAGCCACACAGATGTCTGGAATGCATTATTTCAATCCTGATAGATGGACAGAAATTCTAGCACCACTGCCGTCGTCTCCCCTGGTTACTTCATCATTTCTTGTCTCCCCTTTTAATCTCGTCTCCAGCCACAGACAGTGCCTACGATAACCAACACTCCCTGTGTGTCACCCTTCGCACCAGAAACCCGTCAGCTGTGTGTTTCTGCCGTCCAGATTGCATGGGCGCAGACATACGACATCTACATGCTGGTGACAAGTGAAATGAAAACCCTTAATGAAACATTAACACATTCAGGCGCTTCAGTACGGAGTCACAAGGGACATACAAATAACACAAGCTTTAAACACTGAAACTGCACGCCGCAAATACGCCAAAGTCCAGTTTTGCATGCAGGTGATAGCCAATCTTTCCCATGAACTTTTTGTGGAGACCAGATGCATTCAAACACCCAACATAAAATCCACGTAGGGTAACACACACAGGACTTTCAGCCAGGATCTTTTGTGTCTATGTTTAATCTATGTTGATTTGTTTCAATGTATGTAACGTATTAAAAGGACCAATGGGTGAAACACTTGATAGTTGAGTCAAATACTGACACTTTGGGTTTCCCCAGGGTGCCCAGATTGTTGTTTTGTGGTGGTAAGTCCAGCAGTCCACAAACCCAGAGCATCAGTAGCATCATTTAAAAGGTTTGGAATGAGAATCAACCATCAACAATCTGACAATTAGACCTACAGCATAACTTACATCATATCTGTCACATAATATACTTGTTTTAATCATAAGCCATAATATTTTCCTTAACCTAACAGAGTGGTTTTGTGGCCTAACCCTAACCAAAACAAAACATTTCATAACATTAACCATGTGTTTCTTTTCATGACCACAACAGCAGAGGTTTGCCTGACCGTGGATGACGGCATTCACTGGCGTTTATGTGAGATTGGTGAATCAAAATCTGCTTATTGTTCTTGTAGAGTGAAGAGACGGTTTAAGGAGTGGTTTATTGAGTATGAAAGTGGTGTGAATCATGCGATGGCCTTAACAGTCTCATGATGTCAAGGCACTTGAGCGCTAATGAGAAAGTTTGGATCAACAGGTTCATTTATTGGAATGAAGGTGTTTATTTTGCATTTTCTCTCATCTAAATGTCAAAACAACCGTGAAAAATGCTCCTCACAGTTTTCCAGAACCCAGAGTGACTTCTTAAAATGGTTTCTTTTGTCTAACAGTCCTCAACCCAAAGACAGCACGTGCTTACATTCAAGAAATCAGAACTAGGACACGTTTGACATTTTTGCATGAAAAAAGCCTGAAATTATTCATTGATTACCAAAACAGTTGGCCGCAATTTTTATTCAATTGACTACTTTGTTTTTGACGCAGCTCTCATTTGAACATGCAGAAACAAATCCCTTTATTTTACTGGCTTTGACATGAAGCGTTAAAAGTCTGGTCATGACAAGCTCATTGGGGTTTCAGGAGTCCCCTTTCAAAAATAAACTGAAAACAGTCCACCGGCGAGCGAAGCTTATTGGCCAGACCTGGCTATTAATAGACCATGAGCTAAGTCATGGCACACTTGTTGACAGCCCAGAGAAAGGCAAGGCGAGAGAGAAAAGTCTCTAATCAAGTTATTTGAGCGCGACCGGCAATAAAGTCGTCATCACTTCGACAGACGAGAAAACAGAAAGGCTGCAAAAAGCAGACGAGATCAGAGGAAAAGTAGGGCAGGAGAGGGCACAGGGTTCCTCTCAGCCTCATGTGATTCATACATCTAAAAGCTATCTTCAAGAGCTGATTATGATTCACTGTCACAAAGACAAGGACACTTTATCCTTGGCCATTAAACCATTAACACATTTACTATTAACCCAGTGCATTAGTAATTATGTTTAATTGGTTATTGTTCATCGTTTTGTCCTTTTCTCAGTCTTCCTCTGCTTAACACATTCATTTACACAAACACCCGCATGCAGTTTTTCTGCATTTATTCAGTGGGTGGATACCAAAGCCATAACAATAATATTGTGATTGTATGGGATACACTAAGTGCAGTAATGAAACATTATTGTCTAAAGTGATTTATTATCCCAGGGCTGCTTTAAAAAGCTGAACTCCCCCTTAGATTAATAAATCACCGTGTTTATCGTCAGCCGAGTATGAAGACGTGAATGAGTCGATGAAATTCAAGGGTTTTTTTCCACACTTTCAATCACTCGCTATTCATTTTTAAGAGGACAGACTAATTTGTTAGATGATCATTATGCGATCTTTCACAAGAAATTATGACGCTCATTGTACATTGGCGTAACTGCGAAAGGAAATAATTGCAACGGTAGCGCGAGGAAACGACCCCTTTCTTTCCCTCGCCACTTCTCCTCATCGCCTGTGACCTCATCACCTCGGAGTGGAGTGGCACGAGGAGTGACTTTGGTTCACTTTTGGCGGAGGTTGAAAGATGCAAGGAAAGAGCAAAAGGGCAGCTATTCCTCCTCTCCTTCTCCTCTGTCACCGCTGCTCGCAGTTTTCCCCCATTCCCTCCTATTGTGTGTTCGCTGTAGTAGCATCTGGTTAATGGGCCCCTTCAGCGGATAGCCTCTTCCATCTTCTTTTCCATGGGCACATTTTGTGAAGGCATACAAACACACACACACACTCACAATACAGATAGCTTGTTTGTGCTGCTCTGTATATTGAATCTTTTTAGAGGTTTTTTTCTAAGACGTCTTAGTAGAAAAAGAATGCTGCTTTAGAATCGGTCGAATGCAGGAAGGACAATTTGTGAAGGACGTTTCGTAATTTTTCAGTCCGCACATGTACAATCCTTTATTGCATATGGGTTTGTACAGTACGTGTGTGTTTTTGTAGGAACTGAAGAGATTACTTTGGACAATGCAGCAGTAGATATTACCCACCGGAGGGGTCATATAAATATTCTCTCCCTCTCTCTCGCTCCCTCTGTCTGAAACTCACTCTGGTGAGCCTACCATCTTGAATTCAAGGTTTTCCTTCCATCTGTTTAGCTCAACATTGTCTTCTTTTGACCGATTCCACACCCTTAAACCGAAGGACAAACGTTAATGAATCCCAGCAGTGATTTCTGTACGCAGAATAGAGGAAATGTATTCTGGCTGCAAACTGTCTAATTAGCTGGATGGAGACATGGGTAGAAGATGGCACAAAGGATCTAGAAAAGTAATGCAGCGTGTGTTTGGGTTTGTGTCTATGTGTGCTGTCTCTTGGTTTATATAAACTCAGACTCCTGGTCTCCTGGACCTAAACTCTGACTGGGATCGTACAGCCTGAGCCACATGAGTAATCTCAGTGAATCAAAGGCAAGGCCAGTGGCGTTTTCTTTTCTTTTTCTTTTATTTTTTCAGAGAACTGACAAAATTAGCCAGCCAGGAATGCTCGGTGCTGGACACAACATTACAGGGCATTCTGTTTAACCCGTCCCATCCGAACAAAAAAGCAGGGATCAAAGGATTAGAGCACCATTATTAAAGCCAGCTGGAGACCTAAGGCAGAGTGGAGGCATGCTAACATGATGCTATTAATGTTATGCGTTCACAATGGCATATGAGACGGCGCAGGCTCTGTCGTGCTCAAAAATACAGTTTTATATAAAAAAAGTGTTTGCGTTTGTTGTCACATAATGTTTGGAATCGCGGACATTTGAGACACGTAGTCACAACGGATTGTCGACTGACTGCTGCAAACATGTCGGAAAAAGAGGGGAACTTAAAACTTGAACCTACCAGTGATTTGAAACCATTTCAACCATATTTCTTAATCCACAATATTGCATTAAGCCTTGTGGTTGTGTTGGTACTGCCAACTGTTCAGTGGTGGAAAAAGGATTCAGATCTTTTACTGAAGAAAATGTTGCAATGCCAAAGTGTACTCTGTTACAAGTAAAAGTCCTGAATTCAAAGTTTAAAAAGGTGCAACATGTAGGAATTGACCACCTGTCAAATTCATAGTGAAAACAAAGAGAGGACAGCGTATCCTCAGAGTTACTGCTAACTGCTGTAGCAGCCGTTAACTAGTTAGCTCAGTTAGTCGTGCAGCTAACAGTCAGGACTGGGAGTTTGGGGACCAGGGGAGGCTGGGGGCTAGCTGGTTAGCACGCTAGCATATTTATTTATGTCAAACTCTTATTTCTTTACATTCTGTCCATCTGCTCCTATATTTTGCCCCTTGAAGAAAATGCATTAGCATCACACAATACTACGTATAAAAAGTATATTTACTTACATGCAGAGGGTTTATTCCAGAATAATGAATGCTATCTAGTTATTATTATTTGTATCCATTTATATGTAAAACTATTACTATTTACTATTATTATAATATTGTTTTCCTGTATACAGCAGGGCAGCTTGTGAATTTCACCAAGGGATCAATAAAGTCTAATCTTAGTAACGAAAGCACATTTAACTTAACATTTAACTCCAAAATTTAATGGAGTAGAAGTAGAAAGAAGCAGATCATGGAAATACTTAGTACTTGAGTAAATGCACTTTCCATACTGCAGAAGGCCTCGTCTCGGTGATGGTTCACAGGATATGAGACCCTAGATGACACCTAATTTGATGTTTAAAGAGAAATAACAAACAAATCCTCTTACGGCAGTTTGATTGACTCATCCTGCAGTATTTTTTTACGGCTGAGCAATTATGCCTGCTAAATGATGGATAAGAAATCAATATCACCCCCATGATATTATCTACTGTATTTAGCCAGCGTAAACTTTGCTTTTAGCCTCCAATCAGCGCAGACACATGGCTGTATGCCTGCGTGTCTGGAATGTGCCGTTGACTCTTCCATTGAAAGGCAAAGGAAATGTGTTTTCCAGATAACATTACAGTTGCAATAAAGCTTGGCTTGGGCTGTGATTGAAACAATACTGCGCCTAAGCCGCA